>NW_021299010.1:0-3358 GCF_002162155.2 Triticum dicoccoides
GATAGACCTTCGATTAACATGTGTTCAAAAAACCATTACTCCTGTAAGACCCAGAGGTTAATTCGAGAACAAGTACGTCGAGGTTAATTTGACAGACATGTCTTATTGCTTGACAAAAAGTCCTATCACTTTTTTGGAAAGATGTCTTGAAGCAACACGATAGACCTTCTTTCAAACCAATTAACATGTGTTCAAAAAAATATCAAAAAGTAACGCGATAGACCTGCGATTAACATGCGTTCAGAAAACAAGTACTCCAGCAAGACCAAAGATTAATTCGAGAATAAGTACCTCAAGGTTAATTTGACAGACATTCATTATAGGTTGACAAAAGTCATATCACTTTTTTTGGAAAGATGTCGTGAGGTAACACGATAGAATGTCTTTCAAGCCAATTATCATGGGTTTTAAAAAATCAAAATTATCAAGAAGTAACGTGATAGACCTTCGGTTAACGTGTGTTGAAAAAACAAGTACTCCAGCAAGACGCAGAGGTTAATTCGAGAACAAGTACCTCGAGGTTAATTTGACAGACATGCCTTATAGCTTGACAAAAGTCATATCACCTTTCTTGGAAAGATGTCTTGAAGCAACACGATAGACCTTCTTTCAAGCCAATTAACATGTATTCAAAAAAATATCAAAAAGTAACGCGACAGACCTGCGATTAACATGCATTCAGAAAACAAGTACTCCAGCAAGACCAGAGGTTAATTCGAGAATAAGTACCTCAAGGTTAATTAGACAGACATGCATTATAGGTTGACAAAAGTCATATCACTTTTTTTGGAAAGATGTCGTGAGGTAACATGATAGAATGTCTTTCAAGCCAATTATCATGTGTTCAAAAAGCAAAATTATCAAGAAGTAACGTGATAGACCTTCGATTAACGTGTGTTGAAAAAACAAGTACTCTAGCAAGACCCAGAGGTTAATTCGAGAACCAGTACCATGAGGTAAATTTGACAGATATGCCTTATACATTGACAAAAGTCATATCACTTTCTTAGGAAAGATGTCATGAATTAACATAATAGACCTTCTTTCAAGCCAATTAACATGTGTTCAAAAAACAAAAATTATCAAAAAGTAACGCGATAGACCTACGATTTACATGCATTCGAAAAACAAGTACTCCAGCAGGACGTAGAGGTTAATTCGAGAACAATTAATTTGACATACATGCCTTATAGGTTGACAAAATTCATATCACTTTTTTTGGGAAGATGTCATGAAGTAACATGATAGAACTTCTTTCAAACAAATTAACATGTGTTCAAAGAACAAAAATTATGGAAGTAACCCGATCGACCTTCGATTAACATCTGTTTAGAAAACAAGTACTCCTGCAAGACCCAGATGTTAATTCGAGAATAAGTACCTCGAGGTTAATTTGACAAACATGCCTTATACGTTGACAACAATCATTTCACTTTTTTGGAAAGATGTTGTGAAGTACCACGATAGAACTCCTTTCAAGGCAATTAACATGTGTTCAGAAAGCAAAAATTATCAAAAAGTAACACGATAGTCCTTCGATTAACATGTGTTTAAAGAAAAAAAAACTATCAAAGTAACCCGATAGACCTTCGATTAACATGTGTTCAAAAAACCATTACTCCCGTAAGACCCAGAGGTTAATTCGAGAACAAGTACGTCGAGGTTAATTTGACAGACATGTCTTATTGCTTGACAAAAAGTCCTATCACTTTTTTTTGGAAAGATGTCTTGAAGCAACGCGATAAACCTTCTTTCAAGCCAATTAACATGTGTTCAAAAAATATATCAAAAAGTAGCGCGATAGACCTGCGATTAACATGCGTTTAGAAAACAAGTACTCCAGCAAGACCCAGAGGTTAATTCGAGAACAAGAACCTCAAGGTTAATTTGACAGACATGCATTATACGTTGACAAAAGTCATATAACTTTTTTGGGAAGATATCATGAGGTAACACGATAGAATGTCTTTCAAGCCAATTATCATGTGCTTAAAAAGCAAAATTATCAAAAAGTAACATGGTAGACCTTCGATTAACGTGTGTTCAAAAAACAAGTACTCCAGCAAGACCCAGAGGTTAATTCGAGAACCTGTACCACGAGGTAAATTTGACAAACATGCCTTATACATTGACAAAAGTCATGTCACTTTTTCAGGAAAGATGTCATGAAGTAACACGATAGACCTTCTTTCGGGCCAATTAACATCTCTTCAAAAAACAAAAAATATCAAAAACTAACGCGATAGACCTACGATTTACATGCATTCAAAAAACAAGTACTCCAGCAGGACGTAGAGATTAATTCGAGAACAATTAGTTTGACAGACATGACTTATAGGTTGACAAAATTCATATCACTTTTTTGGGAAGATGTCATGAAGTAACATGATAGACCTTCTTTCAAGCCAATTAACATGTGTTCAAAAAACAAAAATTATCAAAAGTAACGCGATAGACCTACGATTCACATGCATTCAAAAAACAAGTACTCCAGCAGGACGTAGAGGTTAATTCGAGAACAATTAATTTGACAGACATGCCTTATAGTTTGACAAAATTCATATCACTTTTTTTGGGAAGATGTCATGAAGTAACATGATAGAACTTCTTTCAAACCAATTAACATGTGTTCAAAGAACAAAAATTATCGAAGTAACCCGATCGACCTTCGATTAACATCTGTTTAGAAAAAAGGTACTCCTACAAGACCCAGATGTTACTTCGAGAAAAAGTACCTCGAGGTTAATTTGACAGACATGCCTTATAGGTTGACAACAGTGATTTCACTTTTTTGGAAAGATGTTGTGAAGTACCACGATAGAACTTCTTTCAAGCCAATTAACATGTGTTCAAAAAGCAAAAATTATCAAAAAGTAACACGATAGACCTTCGATTGACATGTGTTCAAAAAACAAGTACTCTTGCAAGACCCAAAGGTTAATTCGAGAACAAGTACCTCGAGGTTAATTTGATAGACATGCCTTATAGGTTGACGAAAGTCGAATCACTTCTTTTGGAAAGGCGCCATGAAGTAACACGATAGACCTTCTTTCAAGCCAATTAAGATGTGTTCAAAAAAATATCAAAGATAGACCTTAGATTAACATGTGTTCAAAAAACCATTACTCCTGTAAGACCCAGAGGTTAATTCGAGAACAAGTATGTCAAGGTTAATTTGACAGACATGTCTTATTGCTTGACAAAAAGTCCTATCACTTTTTTTGGAAAGATGTCTTGAAGCAACATGATAGACCTTCTTTCAAGCCAATTAACATGTGTTCAAAAAATATATCAAAAAGTAACGCGATAGACCTGCGATTAACATGCGTTCAGAAAACAAGTACTCCAGCAAGACCCA
>NW_021299010.1:4081-9368 GCF_002162155.2 Triticum dicoccoides
GTACTCCAGCAAGAGCAGAGGTTAATTCGAGAACAAGTACCCCAAGGTTAATTAGACAGACATGCATTATAGGTTGACAAAAGTCATATCACTTTTTTTGGAAAGATGTCATGAGGTAACACGATAGAATGTCTTTCAAGCCAATTATCATGTGTTCAAAAAGCAAAATTATCAAGATGTAACGTGATAGACCTTCGATTAACGTGTGTTGAAAAAACAAGTACTCCAGCAAGACCCAGAGGTTAATTCGAGAACCAGTACCACGAGGTAAATTTGACAAACATGCCTTATACATTGACAAAAGTTATATCACTTTCTTAGGAAAGATGTCATGAATTAACATGATAGACCTTCTTTCAAGCCAATTAACATGTGTTCAAAAAACAAAAATTATCAAAAAGTAACGCGATAGACCTACGATTTACATGCATTCAAAAAACAAGTACTCCAGCAGGACGTAGAAGTTAATTCGAGAACAATTAATTTGACAGACATGCCTTATAGTTTGACAAAATTCATATCACTTTTTTTGGGAAGATGTCTTGAAGTAACATGATAGAACTTCTTTCAAACCAATTAACATGTGTTCAAAGAACAAAAATTATCGAAGTAACCCGATCGACCTTCGATTAACATCTGTTTAGAAAACAAGTACTCCTGCAAGCCCCAGATGTTAATTCGAGAAAAAGTACGTCGAGGTTAATTTGACAGACATGCCTTATAGGTTGACAACAGTCATTTCACTTTTTTGGAAAGATGTTGTGAAGTACCACGATAGAACTTCTTTCAAACCAATTAACATGTGTTCAAAAAGCAAAAATTATCAAAAAGTAACACGATAGACCTTCGATTGACAGGTGTTCAAAAAACAAGTACTCCTACAAGACCCAAAGGTTAATTCGAGAACAAGTACCTCGAGGTTAATTTGATAGACATGCCTTATAGGTTGACGAAAGTCGTATCACTTCTTTTGGAAAGGCGCCATGAAGTAACACGATAGACCTTCTTTCAAGCCAATTAAGATGTGTTCAAAAAAATATCAAAGTAACCCCATAGACCTTAGATTAACATGTGTTCAAAAAACGATTACTCCTGTAAGACCCAGAGGTTAATTCGAGAACAAGTACGTCGAGGTTAATTTGACAGACATGTCTTATTGCTTGGCAAAAAGTCCTATCACTTTTTTTGGAAAGATGTCTTGAAGCAACATGATAGACCTTCTTTCAAGCCAATTAACATGTGTTCAAAAAATATATCAAAAAGTAACGCGATAGACCTGCGATTAACATGCGTTCAGAAAACAAGTACTCCAGCAAGACCCAAAGGTTAATTCGAGAACAAGAACCTCAAGGTTAATTTGACAGACATGCATTATAGGTTGACAAAAGTCATATCACTTTTTTTGGAAGATGTCGTGAGGTAACACGATAGAATGTCTTTCAAGCCAATTATGATGTGTTCAAAAAGAAAAATTATCAAAAAGTAACATGGTAGACCTTCGATTAACGTGTGTTCAAAAAACAAGTACTCCAGCAAGACCCAGAGGTTAATTCGAGAACTAGTACCACGAGGTAAATTTGACAGACATGCCTTATACATTGACAAAAGTCATGTCACTTTTTTAGGAAAGATGTCATTAAGTAACACGATAGACCTCCTTTCAAGCCAATTAACATCTCTTCAAAAAACAAAAATTATCAAAAACTAGCGCGATAGACCTATGATTTACATGCATTCCAAAAACAAGTACTCCAGCAGGACATAGAGATTAATTCGAGAACAATTAATTTGACAGACATGCCTTATAGGTTGACAAAATTCATATCACTTTTTTGGGGAAGATGTCATGAAGTAACATGATAGACCTTCTTTCAAGCCAATTAACATGTGTTAAAAAAACAAAAAATATCGAAAAGTAAGGCGTTAGACCTTCGATTAACATGTGTTCAAAAAACAAGTACTCCTGCAAGACCCAGAGGTTAATTCAAGAACAAGTACCTCGAGGTTAATTTGACAGACATGCCTTATAGGTTGAGAAAAGTCATATCACTTCTTTTGGAAAGAAGCCGCGAAGTAACACGATATACCTTCTTTCAAGCCAATTAATATGTGTTCAAAGAACAAAAATTATCGAAGTAACCCGAAAGACCTTCGATTAACATCTGTTCATAAAACAAGTACTCCTGCAAGACCCAGATGTTAATTGAAGAACAAGTACCTCGAGGTTAATTTGACAGACATGCCTTATAGGTTGACAATAGTCATTTCACTTTTTTTAGAAAGATTGATAGAGGCGAGGGTCCCGATCTTTCGATGAGATGATAACTATCGATTTGGTGGAGACGACTTTGACGATCCGACTACAAACGTGCACGACGTTGCGCCTTAGCAACCGCTAAACCAATCTCCTGAGGTTACTGACGATGCTGGAAGCACGGTCAGCCTGACCACGAAGGTTTATTCCTGCAAGCAATCGAAGAACGAGCAAGAATATGATAAAGCAATCTGAATATCGCAAATATATATGAAGTATTGGTAATGGTGGGGATCCGGAAGCGGTCTTGGTCTGGTCGTTGGACACAAATGAAGTACACGAAGTTGCAACGGCTAACTTTTAACTAAACAAATCCCAAGGAAAAAGCTACTAGATGGATCTACTTATATAGAAGCAAGGGGTGGCGGCCAAGGAGGTGGGAGGACGTCCCAAGGCAGCCTAAAACTAACCCTAGGTCGTACAAGGCTCATGGGCCCAAGTGGAGGTGATGCAACACCTTTGGGCTTGTAGTTTGACTCGGATTCTGCTGCAACGTCAGATTGTTTCGTCGGTAACTCAACACTCCGGGCGAATTTGAAGGTGAATCCAATTGGGATGGAAAGAGCACGAAATCTAGTTTCCAACAAAAAAAGAATCACCCAATTCGGAGTCCGTATGAAAAAGTTGTTGGCGTTTTGAGTCAGGTATGTCTGTGCAGTCCGAATCTGAATCCAGAACGTGAGAGACTTGGACTCTATCTTCTCTTGGCCCAAAAGTGACATGAGAGGACTTTTTGAACACAACCTAAACATCTCCTTTTCCCTTATCTTCATATGTGGATTGTACAAATGTCCCATACACCTGCAATTAGACAAAACACAAAAGTGTGTGAAGTATTTTTGTTCTGGATAACATAAATAGACTATTGAATAGTTTGCATTACAAATCACCTGACAAATATGCATGTATGCAATATTTTTGGTCGTATCCAAGGTAGTCATGTCCTCATCATCCTCCCCTTTTTGAAAACAAAGCCGTCCTCGGCATTGCTTAATCTGAAATGTGGCTAACAAAAGAGACAAGGTGTACATGTTGTATATGTATATGTCATCCATTTTAACTTCCCTTGATTTTTGCACATATGTCACATGTATACATGAGTAACTTTCATTGTTCATAAAATCTAAAGCCAAAAAATGATCACAAGAAGTAGAAGGCATGAAAATATTGCAACTCAGTTTGCACATATAAGTGAAGCTCTTATTCACTTCAAAAGATTGGCAATGTTCATCATTAAACCATCCTAACTTCGATGAATAAACCTTACTTGCATCAAATTTACATGCTACAACATGCTTAAATAAGCAAACATGCAATAAGTCATTGGACACAGAATCATCATCAAGATTAGAGGTCATATCAAAATGATTAAACATTGGTTCTTTTGCATCAACAGTTAATTCAATGGATGCACTCAAAATTGTTGATATTTCAGTTATTTGAGCACATGACGCATTCATGACAGTAAAAAGAGTCTCTAAAATAGGTGGTGTGCTCAAATCAATAGGTAACTCAACACATGATACATTCAAGTTAACTAGGCATGCTTCATTCTCATGTGAAGTTATATCATCAAGACCTTTACTGTTACCTCGCAGAGATGTAGCTGATGTAGGTACGGACGTTGACAATGTACCATACTCTTGAGATGATATCGCGCTCACAATCCGAGGTGGGGCTGCTCTAGTAGGTGCAATAGTGGAGTAACCAACCGGTGGTGGTGAGCATGAACTGGAATAGTAGTTGCTGTAGTCACCCAATGCATCCTCCTGTATTTGTCTCTCAAAGGTACAAGCACGGACATACATACCAGTAATGCAACGAGGAATATACTGAAATCTTGCCTGAATATCATGGTTCAAACCACCAAAAAATCTATTCATTGTATCATCCTCAGATTCTTCTATGTCACAATGATGCATATAAGATTTGAACTCTTGGTAGTAAGCATGAACAGTGTTACTGCGTTGTTTTAATTGCTCCAATTTGCGACGCAATTCACGACGATAGTAAGGAGGAAAAAATTGTTGTCTCATTACAGCTTTCAAAACTTTCCAAGTTGTGGGTTGGTTATCAATGTTTTTCGTACAATGTACACTCCACCAAACAGAAGCAAAACCAGTAAATGCTCTAATGGTAGCTCGTACTCTCTCAAGTTCAGAAATATCATGGTGACTAAAAACTTGTTCTACTTCAAGCTCCCAAGCTAGATAAATAGCAGGATTAAATCTACCCTCAAATGATGGTAAAGAGATAACCTGACCATATGCTTGTGTGTGTTGTCCCAACTCTCGTGATGGTGAAGATGTGTCCGTCATCTAAGAACTTCTATCTCTGGAACCTGTCATGATTAATAGAAACAAGAACCAAAATTCGAGAATAATGTTCCTATGAACTACTAGGATGTGGTTGTAAAGTGCTCACAGTAAAGCAAATATCAATATCTTACAAGTTCTTACCATGCGGCAGGTGGTGACAGGCAACCAGCGGTGTCAAATAACTCCGAAGATTGTGTAAAACGATTGCCAGGGGAACGTACGTATACACGGTGTAGAAATATGTGGAGCTGGGTTGGCTATATATGGTAGCAAAAGATTAGCAATAATCAATTCAGAGATGCAATGTTGAATAAACGCTCAACGACGGTACTGTGCTGGTCCTAGGTTAGACCAACTAGAGACGCGAGCCTAGAACACTAATGAGGTCACGTCGTAGCACAACTAGCATCAATAAAGGATATGAAGTAGCTCTGGACAGCAAGATATAAGTGAAGATCACAATAGCAGTAGACCTATTTAGAAGCTGATGTTGAGGTGCCAAATACTGAACTAGCTTCTGCAACTATTTAGATGCGGCTCGTCACTAGCTTTCATTTGAGTAGTCGCGGAGCCAAAACAGACTTCATATGAGGAAGTTATGCCTGTTTTACTGAACAGTGCACAAAACAGATTCCAATCCGAACTACGAGATTGA
>NW_021299011.1:0-3550 GCF_002162155.2 Triticum dicoccoides
CAAGACTTCATGAGATACCCCAGCTCGAGTCCTTAACAATGTGCTTAACCCACCGAATTGCAAGAGAACCAGTTAAGCCTCTGTAAACCTTGCACAGCACTGGGTTCATTATGGAACTAGTGGACATAGTGAACAAGCACATTATCATCCTAATATAGCACCAGAACTGATGATGCCATAAGGAAGACCAGTTTGAGGATATAGGAATAGAGGACAAATGACTTGATGAGTTTATATCAGTGACGTTGAGGAACTATCTGAGACTCTTTAGTGGATTATAAGGCTTTCATGTTGAACTTGGTGCGATCATAGCTTTCATTACCCCTGAGTAAATTTGATTTAGTAGGACAATTATGATCGCAAGCTGAGATTCTTGGAGGTGCAAGGATTTGACTTGATCAGATGATATTGATAGGAGACAGTTGATATTACGTAAATAACTTGAGGGAAACATGTAGGAATTCTCGTTGGACACGAGATTTGGATTTAAATAGGTGATCCTAGTGGAGTATAAGTGGTGAGTAAGTCTACATGTTCGGAGTAAATTGGATTTAGACTGATGATCCCGATCATGATACCAGGTTCCTCGGTGGACGATAAACTAGGAGATTGGATTAATTGTCGGAGTTGATTTAGGGTTCTATATAAGATTGACCTTGGAGTTTACTTGACCATGATAATGGAAATTGGTGGACTGACTATAGTGAGGTAGCCCTTTCCAGTATTTGTGGATTATAGGATATTAAAAGATCTTGTGGAACACCATAGAGATTGGATTTGAAGAACTACTGTATCATGTAGCGATTGATGGAAGTTAATGGGTTGTTGGAGTTGATTCATAGGAAGGAAACAAGATTTTGGAGTGGCTTACGACGTGTTTCCTTAGGATAGAGATACACTAACATGGACCTTGGAAGAATAGGATGGGCACTTGGATTGTCGTGTTTCATTCCCGCTTGGAAGCTTGTATGCTCTACCCATGGATTTTTAGGGGTAGCCATACATATGAGTTTGGGGATCGTAGACATATATGATTTTGTTAGGCCTCCTCTCGGGAGTCATGAGAATATGGATCACATGAGTGATGATTGGATTTGGCCTATACGAGATGATGATTTCGGTGGTATAAGGTTATTTGTTTGAAGGACTAGATAGACTATTGGCATCTCAGAAACCGTGCTTAAAAATAAGATGATAAATGTTCACTCACACACTAGAATCCTTGAAACCCTTAAGCCCTACCAAGCCACAATCCGGTTGGATCATGACCTTGGGGTCTTGACTCTAGATCGGGAACACCTTGGCCCACACTCAACCATGACCACCACCAATACCCCCATCCTACTTTATATACCTCATGAACAAAGTCTTCATGGAGTACTTGCACAAGTTGGGTGTCATCTTTATTTTGGTAACATACTTGTCTACCCGAAGATGGAAGAAGAATCATTCAACTGGTCAAGGAACATCTGAAGATCGCCAAGTCAAGAAGGAAGGACTATATCAACCACCGTCGTCAAGAAGTATACTTCCACATCGAAGACCGTGTGTATCTACAAGCCACCCCTCTCAGAAGGACCAAGCATTTCCATGTCAAAGGGAAGCTCACTCCAAGATTTAACAACCCCCGCCGAGATTGCTACGAGATGAAAGAGAAGATAGTTGCCAGCTGGAGTTACCACCTGAGTTACCCACTATGCACAACGTTTTCCCACACATCACAACCCTAGAAGTGTTTCCAAATTCCTGATAAGCCCGATCTCTACGAGGACATCGATCATCGAGCCATCGACCTCCAGCCCAATATGACCAACGCGAGAGACCCCAATTGCAATCTGGATCAAGCAGAACGTCATATACGAAGCCACACCATCAAGTACTTCAAGGTTCAATGGAGCACCATTCGGAAGCAGAAGTAGTATGGGGATGTGAAGACTACCCCATATCCAAGTTTCCATATTCCTTTCCACGCCTAGTTTGGGAATCTCGGGGACGAGATTCTTGTAAGGGGGGTAGGTCTGTCACACCCTGATTTTCAAGCCACTACACTTAAGCTAACAATCATGATAAAATGTGGTTTGACAAAAACTTTTGAGTGTTTTGGACCTTGCCTTGATTGGATTTTGTCTGTTGTTTGCATGTGCTCTAAAAATCAAATAAATCCTCCAACTCATATACTTCATCTCCTTGCTCCAAACTCTTGAACCAATGATCATGCCATGTGTATAGGACATAAAAATAATTTCTTACAAAAACAACTTGGCCAAATAGTATTTTCAAAAATTAGTTTCCAAAAACCCCCTGAATTGAGGTTTGCACTGCAAGTACCTAATTAAGGGCAGTAAAAATCTTTCCAAAAATATATTTGACTCCTATTAGATATAGGATACCGAAAAACCCAAAAAATATAATTTTAAAAGTTATTTTCCTATTTTATTTAAAGGCTTTTTCTTGAGGCCAGAAATGGTATTTAATAGGTTAAAATTATTTTAATGTTTCAAAAATATTTGAGAAAATTTAGGGAAGCTCAGTGGACATATATTGTCCATATATAAGAGTTTAAACACATGGTCATGTTCAAAATATTGGACAAAACCTCCCAAAACCATTTCTGCCCATTTCAAGGATTTGAAATATTTCTACAGGAAATATTCCCCAACAATTCCAAGAAAATTCTAGCATGTCACATATGACATGTTTGATGATCTTGAGAAGTCTCATGTCATGGAGAACAATATAACCCCATGAAACCCTCTCAAAACCACTTCTATCCTTTTTCAAGTTTGAACAACTTTGCACTGTCAAACATGTCCAAATGCTCTCAAACTTGGTGCACATGCTCAAATGGTGTAATAATTCATCTAGACCAAATGGCACAAGTTGGAGAGAATGTTATACTGACCAAAGTGCCCCAAAACCCTCTCTGTCCAGAACCAACTTTGAACAAGTTTACATTGGCAACTTTCTCACTTTGATCTCAACTTCTGTGGACATGTTCAGAACCTCAAATGATGACACTACACTAAGTGGTGCATCAAGGAGAATAGATTTGCATGACTAAATCTTGGAAAGTCCATTCTATTGATTTCCAGGGTTTACCAAAGTTACATTGGCAACTTCGCCCAAATGAGCTCAAACTTGGTGAAACACCCTATTTCAATTGTCCATTTTGTCCTGTTAAGTCTCATGCCAAATGGAATCCTTTTCCTTGCCCAAACAAGCAACAAACACCTTCTGCAAAATTTCCAAAACCACCTTTTTGACCACTTCCACTAATCTCCATGACCCTATATTTTTACCACAGCTGCCCCAGGTCACCTCCTACATCCAGTAACTCTCGTCCGTCAACAGCTCAATTATTTGGGGGTAAAACCCATCTCTTTCTCTCTCTGTTTACTCATGGCAACTCCTCCTCTCTCTCTCATTTCTATATGCAGCGCCCCACCTAGCTCCTGACCACTCCAGAGCATCCAAGGAAGCTCCAGGACACAAGTGGACATGCCCCTGACCTTTTAAAATGGCCATGCCGGCCATATGCATGCTCTGGAGC
>NW_021299012.1:0-1122 GCF_002162155.2 Triticum dicoccoides
GCTATCCTAGGTTAAATGTGTCATTTTAGAGCTAAGTAAGGTTATTATGTCATTTTGGAGCTAGCTAAGCATGTGAAGTCATTTAGGAGCTAAACTATGTCATTTCTTAAGCATATTATGTCATTTTAGAGCTAGTTAAGCACATTAAGTAATTTTGGAGGAAAAGATGCTAAGTATAGGTCATTTTAGAGCTATCCTAGGTTAAATTGGTCATTTTGAAGCTAGCTAAGCATATTAAGTAATTTCGGAGGAAAAAATGCTAAGTATAGGTCATTTTAGAGCTATCCTAGGTTAAATAGGTCATTTTGGAGCTAATTAAGCTTATTATGTAATTTTTGAGCTAGCTAAGCATATTGAGTCATTTTGGAGGAAAAAAATGCTAAGTATAGGTCATTTTAGAGCTAGCCTAGGTTAAATAGGTCATTTTGAAGCTAGCTAAGCATATGAAGTCATTTAGGACCTAAGATATGTCATTGCTTAAGCATATTACATCATTTTAGAGCTAGCTAAGCATATTAAGTCATTTTGGAGGAAAAGATGCTAAGTATAGGTCATTTTAGAGCTATCCTAGGTTAAATATGTCATTTCAGAGCTAAGTAAGGTTATTATGTCATGTTGGTGCTAGTTAAGCATGTGAAGTCATTTAGGAGCTAAAGTGTGTCATTTCTTAAGCATATTATGTCATTTTAGAGCTAGTTAAGCATATTAAGTCATTTTGGAGGAAAAGATGCTAGGTATAGGTCATTTTAGAGCTATCCTAGGTTAAATAGGTCATTTTGAAGCTAGCTAAGCATATTAAGTAATTTCGGAGGAAAAAATGCTAAGTATAGGTCATTTTAGAGCTATCCTAGGTTAAATAGGTCATTTTGGAGCTAATTAAGCTTATTATGTAATTTTTGAGCTAGCTAAGCATATTGAGTCATTTTGGAGGAAAAAAATGCTAAGTATAGGTCATTTTAGAGCTAGCCTAGGTTAAATAGGTCATTTTGAAGCTAGCTAAGCATATGAAGTCATTTAGGACCTAAAATATGTCATTTCTCAAGCATATTATATCATTTTAGAGCTAGCTAAGCATATTAAGTCATTTTGGAGGAAAAGATTCTAAGTATAAGTCATTTTAGA
>NW_021299013.1:0-1352 GCF_002162155.2 Triticum dicoccoides
GTTTCATGAACTATTACTCACTTTTTTGGGGTTGTGGAGTGATTTCCACGATTAACGAACCCCAGGGTGCGTTTACGTGTCGGACATCAACACTCTCAGTTTTGGCCGATTCTTGCCTGTTTCGTGGACTATTACTCACTGTTTTGGGGTCCCGGAGTGATTTTCACGATAAAGAAACCCCGGGGTGCATTTAAGTGTCGGACATCAAGACTCATAGTTTTGGCCAATTCTGACCCGTTTCATGGACTATTACTCACCGTTTTGCGGTCCCGATGCGATTTCCATAGTTGTTGAACCCAGTGTGCGCTTACGTGTCGGTCATCAACACTCGCGGTTTTGGCCGATTCTGGCCCGTTTCGTGGAGTACTACTCACTGTTTTGGGGTCCCGGAGTGATTTCCATGATTGACGAACCCAGGGGTGCGTTTACGTGTCGGTCATCAATGTTCGTGGTTTTTGTCGATTCTGACACGTTTCGTGGACTATTACTCACCGTTTTAGAATGCCAAATGATTTCCATGGTTGTTGAACCCCAAGGTGCGGCTACGTGTCGGTCATCAACAATCACAGTTTTGGCCGATTCTGGCCCATTTCATGGACTATTACTCAGTTTTGGTGTCCTGCAAAGACTTCCACGATTGAGGAACATCGGGGTGTGTTTATGTGTCGGTCATCAACACTTGCAGTTTTGCCGATTCTGGCCCGTTTCATGGACTCTTACTCACTGATTTGGGGTCCCTGAGAGATTTCCATGATTGACAAAACCCGGGGTGCGTTTATGTATCGTAAATCAATAATCCTAGATTTGGCCGATTCTGGGCTCTTTCATGGACTATTACTCACCGTTCGGGGTCCCAAAGCAATTTCCATGGTTGTCGAACCCAAAGTTGTACTTACGTGTTGGTCGTCAAGACTCGCAGTTTGGGCCGATTCTGTCCCGTTTCTTGGACTATTACTCAGTTTTAGGTTACCGAAGTGATTTCCACGATTGACGAACCCCGGGGTGCGTTTACGTGTCGGTCATCATACCTCACAATTTTGGCCGATTCTGGACCATTTCGTTGCCTATTGATCACTATTTTGGGGTCCCGGAGTGATTTCCATAATTGATGAACCCCGGGACGCGTTTTCGTTTCGGTCATCAACACTCGTGGTTTTTGTCGATTCTGGCCTGTTTCGTGGACTATTACTCACTGTTTTTGGGGTCCCAAAGCGATTTAAATAGTTGTTGAAGCCCAAGGTGCGCTTACGTGTCGGTCATCAACAATCGCAGTTTTGGCCGATTCTGGCCCGTTTCATGAACTATTACTCACTTTTTTGGGGTTGTGGAGTGATTTCCACGATTAACGAACC
>NW_021299014.1:0-1000 GCF_002162155.2 Triticum dicoccoides
GGCTATAGAGATAGTTCAACTCTAGTGTAAAATTATTTGAACTAGCTTATAGAGCTGGCTCAACTCTAGTGTAAAATTATTTCAACTAGCTTATAGTGCTAGTTCAACTCTAGTGTAAAATTATTTAAACTAGCTTATAGAGCTGGCTCAACTCTAGTGTAAAATTATTTCAACTAGCTTATAGTGCTAGTTCAACTCTAGTGTAAAATTATTTAAACTAGCTTATAGTGCTAGTTCAACTCTAGTGTAAAATTATTTGAACTAGCTTATAGAGCTGGCTCAACTCTAGTGTAAAATTATTTCAACTAGCTTATAGTGCTAGTTCAACTCTAGTGTAAAATTATTTCAACTTGCTTATAGAGCTAGTTCAACTCTAGTGTAAAATTAATTAAACTAGCTTATAGTGCTAGTTCAACTCTAGTGTAAAAATTTTTGTACTAGGCTATAGAGCTAGTTCAACTCTAGTGTAAAATTATTTGAACTAGCTTATAGAGCTAGTTCAACTCTAGTGTAAAACCATTTTTAATAGGCTATAGAACTAGTTCAACTCTAGTGCAAAATCATTTGTATTAGGCTATAGAGCTAGGTCAACTCTAGTGTAAAATTATTTGAACTAGCTTATAGAGCTAGTTCAACTCTAGTATAAAATTATTTGTACTAGGCTATAGAGATAGTTCAACTCTAGTGTAAAATTATTTGAACTAGCTTATAGAGCTGGGTCAACTCTAGTGTAAAATTATTTCAACTAGCTTATAGTGCTAGTTCAACTCTAGTGTAAAATTATTTAAACTAGCTTATAGAGCTGGCTCAACTCTAGTGTAAAATTATTTCAACTAGCTTATAGTGCTAGTTCAACTCTAGTGTAAAATTATTTAAACTAGCTTATAGTGCTAGTTCAACTCTAGTGTAAAATTATTTGAACTAGCTTATAGAGCTGGCTCAACTCTAGTGTAAAATTAATTAAACTAGCTTATAGTGCTAGTTCAACTCTAGTGTAAAA
>NW_021299015.1:0-1846 GCF_002162155.2 Triticum dicoccoides
CAGCCAGCACTGTGTCACTGACGTGTGGCCCCCACACGTCAGGTTTGACCTGAGCCAGCCCAGTTGACTGCTGACGTCACAGTGACGTGGTGCTGACGCCATAATTCATTTTCTGGAATTATTTTAATTCTAAATATTCAGGAAATTCCAGAAAATAGCTAAAACTTCAATAATTCATAGAAAATTAACCGTAACTCCAAATTAAATAATTTATATATGAAAAATTATCAGAAAAATTCAAGGAATCCATCTGTACCATTTACATGCATGTTAGAACAACTTATAGATGCTGTTTAGCACAAATCATACTAATGGCATTTAAATATCCACATATGGAGTTTGAATTTGAATCTTGGATTCAAACCAACTTCATTTAATCTGGTTTTAGGTGCATTAGCCCAAAACACATTCATATTGCCATGTCATAGCATGCATCATATTGTGCATTGCATTGATCGTGTTTTTCTGTATTTGCCGGTATCTGTCCCCTCTCGATAGACGTGATACCGATGATGTGATCGTGACACTGATGAAGACTCAATGTTATCTTCAGAAGTGCCAGGCAAGCAAAACCCCCTTGTTCATTCCGATAAAATCCCACTCTCTCGCTCCTGCTCTCTTTTACTGCATTAGGACAACAACGATATATTTGTTACTTGCTGCGGTAGCTGAACTCTTTATCCTTTGCATGACCTGTCATTGCCACAGTAAATAGATGAAACCCACTAGCATGAGTAGGAGTTGTTTGAGCCCTGATGTGCCTACTCATTCACGTTTGTTTGTCATGCCTGCTATTGCTTAGAGTTGAGTCAGGTCTGATTCATCGGGGATGAATCAGAGGCGTGTGAACCTGTCCTACTGTGTGTGAGCTAAGTGTGTGAACACGATTTGGTAAAGGTAGCGGTGAGAGGCCATGTAGGAGTACATGGTGGGTTGTCTCATTGCAGCCGTCCTCAGGAACTGAGTTCTGTGTTTGTGATCCATGATTCAGCTACTACCACGCATTGGGCCCGAAACCAATGGACCCCCTCGGCTTCTTGATCACCCTTGTCCTCTGTCCAGGAGTTGCAAGTAGTTTCTGGTGTTTGTAGTATGCTGGAGGCCGTGGGCAGCGCTGACCGTAGGGGTGGGCTGTGACGCGGTAGGCACGTGGCACGGTGTACCGGGCGCCCGTTTGGTGTCTCGGGAACCCTGTTCACATCGTTTGGGGCTGTGAGCGAAACTCCGGCCGGATCTCCTCATGGATGGAACCCGAATAGGCGATAAACCTGGACTAGAGACTTAGGTGATTAGGTAGGTCATGGCCGACACCCACGTTGGGCTTCCGCTTGAAGGTTGCCGAGTACATGTCGTGTAAACGGCGGTAAGTGGTGAGAGCGTGTGTGAAGAAGTACACCCCTGCAGGGTTAACCTAATCTATTCGAATAGCCGTGTCCACGGAAAAGGACTTCTGGGTTGCTTATATCAGTTCATAGACAAGTGAAAGTGGATACTCTAAAATACGCAAGATAAGCGTGAGTGCTATGGATGGCGTTCTCGTAGGGAGACGGGAGCGGATCCATAGTGGTGTGTTGATATGGTGAATATGTGGACTCGTGTGCGCCACCTCAAAAGAGTCGCTTGCAGTCGTAGTTTAGGATAGCCACCGAGTCAAAGCTGGCTTGCTGCAGTCAAACCCCTCCACCCCTTTGTTGATAATGATGCATGTGTAGATAGATCTGATGTAAGTCTTGCTGGGTACATTTGTACTCACGTTTGCCTATTTTATGTTTTTTGCAGAGAGACTTCGGTCTCACTAGTAGTTTCGCGTGGACTTCGACGTTTAGCTTGATACCTCAGCTACGAT
>NW_021299016.1:0-805 GCF_002162155.2 Triticum dicoccoides
GTGCGTTTACGTGTCGTTCATCAACACTCGCAGTTTTGGCCGATTCTGGCCCGTTTCTAGGATTATTACTCACTGTTTTGAGGTCCTGAAGCAATTTCCATAGTTATTAAACCCCAAGGTGCACTTATATGTTGGTCATCAACATTGGCAGTTTTGGCCGATTATGGCCCATTTCATGGAGTATTACTCATTGTTTTGGGGTCGCGGAGTGATTTCCATGATTAACGAACCCTGGGTGCGTTTACGTGTCGGTCATCAACACAGGCAGTTTTGGCCGATTCTGGCCTGTTTCATGGACTACTACTCACTGTTTTGCGGTCCCGGAGTGATTTCCATGATTAACGAACCCTGGGGTGAGTTTACGTGTCGGTCATCAACACTGGCAGTTTTCGCCAGTTCTTGCCCGTTTCATGGACTATTACTCACTGTTTTGTGGTCCCGGAGTGATTTCCACGATTAACGAACCCTGCGGTGCGTTTACGTGTCGGTCATCAACACTCGCAGTTTTGGCCGATTCTGGCAAGTTTCATGGACTATTACTCACTGTTTCGCGGTCCCGGTGTGATTTCCACGATTAACGAACCCTATGTGCATTTACGTGTCAATCATCAACACTTGCAGTTTTGCCGATTCTGGCCCGTTTCTTGGATTACTACTCACTGTTTTGAGGTCCCGAAGCAATTTCCAAATCGTTTTGAACCCCAAGGTGCGCTTACATGTTGGTCATCGACACTCGCAGTTTCGGACGATTCTGACCCATTTTCTTGGACTATTACTCACTGTTTTGTGGTCCCGGAGTGATTTC
>NW_021299017.1:0-2205 GCF_002162155.2 Triticum dicoccoides
TATATATATATATACGTGACAAGGGCTGCGTGAGTTTGTAACCGGGGTAAGAAAAACAGAAAATAAAAGAGGGAAAAGAAAGGCACGACACGTGCCTTTGGCAAAAAAATTTGCGTGTGCGTGTTCATCGTGATTTGATGTGATCGATCCTGTGGCCAGAATTCCAACAATTGGTATAAGAGCTAGGTCGATTTGAAGCTGCGCTTGCCCCGGGGTGGCGATCTGCTAGCGCCTCGGGGCGGGCGATATGGTCGCTAGATGGTGCAGCGACGAGAAGCGGCGGGCGATGTTGTTGCTGGGTGCTGCAGCAACGAGGAGGATCATGTGAACGTCGTTCAGCGGAGCGACATGGAGGGAGACGGCAGGTTGTCGTCGGCAAGGCGGCGGATGGAGATCGTTGACAGGAGCGGTGATGCGGTGATGCGGTGCCGGAAAGTCGTCAAGATCGTCATCCGGAAGTTAGAGTCAAGGAGTCGTGCGGGTTAGCACGGTTGGTCGGTCGGTCAGTTGGTCGTCATCATGTTAGTCGTCATCATGTCCAAGTGCTCGTCTCTGTGAGGAGGCATTGAAGATGGAGAGAATCCATGTCATCTATGTGTCTCGACGAGAGGATCAAGTTCAACTATGTGGGGGCGGTAAACCAGTGAAGGTGAGTCTCTTCAATGAGGCCATGTCTTTACAAGAGGCTGGAGTGCATGGTATAGTGCACAGGGTGGTGTGATCCACAAGAAGCCGGCATGTATCTTGCTAGGGTGGATGATGAGTCCACCGGGTGGAGTGTTCCACAGGTTATTAGCGAGGCTGGGTAGTCCAAGACATATTTGAGGTGATCCGTAAACTCGCCAAGTTAAAATTGAAGGGGAGATTGTTGCGACCAATGAAGCTATCAATTTGACTTGCCGTGTTGCGAGCGAATGAGTCGACAAAAGATGAATCATTGACAAGTCAGGATCAGGGAAGCACAGAAGACAAAGAGTCAAGATTAGGGAGAGATTGTTAAATATAATCTTGCCTAATTGTGTTAGCTACTAGGAGTCTACAGCTAGGAGCCTACGTGATGTTAGTCTGAGTCAAATTAGGTTAGGACTTTGTCCGTACTAGGTTAGTACGTGTTTTTTTAGCATCAGTACAGACACAAACGCTCATAAACACGCGCATACACTCATCCCTATGAACGCACACACGCACACCCTACCCCTATGAGCACCTCCGAAAGACTGAGCCGGCATATCATCTTGAGATTTACGAAGTCACCGTAGGCACCTCGTCGTCGACCGGAACGTCTCCTCCCACTAAAAGCGCATCGCCGGAAATCCTGAAATAAATCCAGGAATAATGCGAGCACCAGGATTTGAACCCTGGTGGGTTGGGGATATCACTGTCCACCTAACCAACTCAACCACAGGTACGTGTTAGACAAGTAGTACTAGACGTGTTAGAGTTATGTTATGATACGTGAGGTTTGAGTCGGCAAGCTTGGACGTGTATATATATATACGTGACAAGGGCTGCGTGAGTTTGTAACTGGGGTAAGAAGAACAGAAAATAAAAGAGGGAAAAGAAAAGCACGACACGTGCCTTTGTCAAAAGTTTTTGCGTGTGCGTGTTCATCGTGATTTGATGTGATCGATCCTGTGGGCAGAATTCCAACAGGCATCAGTTTCAAGAATCACTCTCCTATACCCAATATCAAAGTCATGGGAGTTGTGGACGTATGTAATACAGCCGCTTAGGATACGTACTGGCCTACACGATACAACGGGAATCGGTAGTTGGGAATATATAGAAACTGATGGGAGGTGGGATTCATGCTTTGAGATCGGGGAGGCAACGTGGCATCCATCGAAGTGGGTTGGTCTAACCGGCTGGTGAATGAGACCCGGTCTCATAAAAAAAATTCCTTTCCTCAACTACGGTTTCCTCTCCAACGAGCTTGCGCAAGCGGCTAAGTTTTTTTACCGGTGGCGGTAGCTACCGGCACAGCTCCAGCCAATCACCTTGCACCACCCCACACTGTAGTTTATACCACATGCAGTATAACACTGTTTGCTCATATTTACTAAATGTTGGTATTCAACCACCCTGGCCCATCACGTGATGTCATCCACATGCATGTACGTCAAGAATGTGACAGCTCTCTTCTCTCTTCCCTTACATAATAAATCTATACTTTTATTTCAGCTTTGCTAATTTAACTCGTCCGTA
>NW_021299018.1:0-1163 GCF_002162155.2 Triticum dicoccoides
GAGATTTCTTGTAGTGGAGGAGATTTGTAACGCCCGGATAATTAGGCTACAGTAAAACTCTTCTAATGATGCCATGTCGTCCGTGTTACTGTTGCTAATCAGGTGGTAGTTCAAAATCATTGCAATTCAAAATATGAATTAGTGACAAACGCCCTAAATTTTCAAAAGGCAAAGCGAAAATGTTCGGGGGTTGCCAAATATTGCACTGGTAATTATGGTGAAGAAAACACCATTTTATAAAATGCCTAAATGCCCTAAAATTAAATAAAACAGAAAGGGAAATAAATAAAAGAAAGAGATTACAGAAGAAAAAAAAAGGGAGGGGGGAGCCCCCTGGACCAGGCAGCCCAACCCACCCGCACGGCCACCACCCAACCCCCTGGCCCGCAATCAGCCTGGCCGGCCCAGCCGGCCCAGCCCCCGCACAGCGTCCCCTTCCCCTGTTCCCTCGACGCGGGTCGGAACAGGGCGCGTCCCAGCCGAACCCACCTCGCCGGCGACGAGGCGTGGGGATAAGGACGCCGACGCCGCGCCCCCTCGGTCTCCCCTCCCACTCGCCCCCACGCTCGCCCTCGGCCCCCGCGCCTCTCCCTCTCCCTCTCCCTCTCCCCTCCAGATCCATCTTCCCCTCCTTCCCCACCGCAACCGAGCGCCGCCATGGCCTCGCCGCCGTAAATCGCGCGGCCACAGTCGCCGCCTCGCCGCGCCTGCGTGCCCGTCGACGCCTCCGTCACCTTCCTCGCCTACCGGAGGCCTCAGCTGGAGCTCGGAGGCGCTGCAGCATCGGATCCCCTTCGTCCCCTTCTCCGGCTGCCATCGATCTTCTTCGTCTCCGGCGCCGCCCCCTGCAGCTCCTAAACCGCCACCGAGCCTTCTTGTGTGCTCCACGGTGAGCTCTCCTTCCTCTCCGCTCTCTTCTCCTCGCCCCAACGTGCTCGTAATCACCGCCTCGTACGTGCCCGAACCCATCACCGCGGGAGCTCATCGCCGACGAGCTTTCGGCGACCAAATGGTCCCGCTCCAGTGCCCGTTTAGCTCGCCCCCGCACGTAGAGCCTGCCTAGCCTCTTCTTTTGCTCCGTAGCCCGCTGTTCCGCCGTCTCCGACATCCACCCGTACGAGTCGCCGCCTCCGCTGCTCGCCGGCGTGGTTCCGGTCATCCCC
>NW_021299019.1:0-3550 GCF_002162155.2 Triticum dicoccoides
CAAGACTTCATGAGATACCCCAGCTCGAGTCCTTAACAATGTGCTTAACCCACCGAATTGCAAGAGAACCAGTTAAGCCTCTGTAAACCTTGCACAGCACTGGGTTCATTATGGAACTAGTGGACATAGTGAACAAGCACATTATCATCCTAATATAGCACCAGAACTGATGATGCCATAAGGAAGACCAGTTTGAGGATATAGGAATAGAGGACAAATGACTTGATGAGTTTATATCAGTGACGTTGAGGAACTATCTGAGACTCTTTAGTGGATTATAAGGCTTTCATGTTGAACTTGGTGCGATCATAGCTTTCATTACCCCTGAGTAAATTTGATTTAGTAGGACAATTATGATCGCAAGCTGAGATTCTTGGAGGTGCAAGGATTTGACTTGATCAGATGATATTGATAGGAGACAGTTGATATTACGTAAATAACTTGAGGGAAACATGTAGGAATTCTCGTTGGACACGAGATTTGGATTTAAATAGGTGATCCTAGTGGAGTATAAGTGGTGAGTAAGTCTACATGTTCGGAGTAAATTGGATTTAGACTGATGATCCCGATCATGATACCAGGTTCCTCGGTGGACGATAAACTAGGAGATTGGATTAATTGTCGGAGTTGATTTAGGGTTCTATATAAGATTGACCTTGGAGTTTACTTGACCATGATAATGGAAATTGGTGGACTGACTATAGTGAGGTAGCCCTTTCCAGTATTTGTGGATTATAGGATATTAAAAGATCTTGTGGAACACCATAGAGATTGGATTTGAAGAACTACTGTATCATGTAGCGATTGATGGAAGTTAATGGGTTGTTGGAGTTGATTCATAGGAAGGAAACAAGATTTTGGAGTGGCTTACGACGTGTTTCCTTAGGATAGAGATACACTAACATGGACCTTGGAAGAATAGGATGGGCACTTGGATTGTCGTGTTTCATTCCCGCTTGGAAGCTTGTATGCTCTACCCATGGATTTTTAGGGGTAGCCATACATATGAGTTTGGGGATCGTAGACATATATGATTTTGTTAGGCCTCCTCTCGGGAGTCATGAGAATATGGATCACATGAGTGATGATTGGATTTGGCCTATACGAGATGATGATTTCGGTGGTATAAGGTTATTTGTTTGAAGGACTAGATAGACTATTGGCATCTCAGAAACCGTGCTTAAAAATAAGATGATAAATGTTCACTCACACACTAGAATCCTTGAAACCCTTAAGCCCTACCAAGCCACAATCCGGTTGGATCATGACCTTGGGGTCTTGATTCTAGATCGGGAACACCTTGGCCCACACTCAACCATGACCACCACCAATACCCCCATCCTACTTTATGTACCTCATGAACAAAGTCTTCATGGAGTACTTGCACAAGTTGGGTGTCATCTTTATTTTGGTAACATACTTGTCTACCCGAAGATGGAAGAAGAATCATTCAACTGGTCAAGGAACATCTGAAGATCGCCAAGTCAAGAAGGAAGGACTATATCAACCACCGTCGTCAAGAAGTATACTTCCACATCGAAGACCGTGTGTATCTACAAGCCACCCCTCTCAGAAGGACCAAGCATTTCCATGTCAAAGGGAAGCTCACTCCAAGATTTAACAACCCCCGCCGAGATTGCTACGAGATGAAAGAGAAGATAGTTGCCAGCTGGAGTTACCACCTGAGTTACCCACTATGCACAACGTTTTCCCACACATCACAACCCTAGAAGTGTTTCCAAATTCCTGATAAGCCCGATCTCTACGAGGACATCGATCATCGAGCCATCGACCTCCAGCCCAATATGACCAACGCGAGAGACCCCAATTGCAATCTGGATCAAGCAGAACGTCATATACGAAGCCACACCATCAAGTACTTCAAGGTTCAATGGAGCACCATTCGGAAGCAGAAGTAGTATGGGGATGTGAAGACTACCCCATATCCAAGTTTCCATATTCCTTTCCACGCCTAGTTTGGGAATCTCGGGGACGAGATTCTTGTAAGGGGGGTAGGTCTGTCACACCCTGATTTTCAAGCCACTACACTTAAGCTAACAATCATGATAAAATGTGGTTTGACAAAAACTTTTGAGTGTTTTGGACCTTGCCTTGATTGGATTTTGTCTGTTGTTTGCATGTGCTCTAAAAATCAAATAAATCCTCCAACTCATATACTTCATCTCCTTGCTCCAAACTCTTGAACCAATGATCATGCCATGTGTATAGGACATAAAAATAATTTCTTACAAAAACAACTTGGCCAAATAGTATTTTCAAAAATTAGTTTCCAAAAACCCCCTGAATTGAGGTTTGCACTGCAAGTACCTAATTAAGGGCAGTAAAAATCTTTCCAAAAATATATTTGACTCCTATTAGATATAGGATACCGAAAAACCCAAAAAATATAATTTTAAAAGTTATTTTCCTATTTTATTTAAAGGCTTTTTCTTGAGGCCAGAAATGGTATTTAATAGGTTAAAATTATTTTAATGTTTCAAAAATATTTGAGAAAATTTAGGGAAGCTCAGTGGACATATATTGTCCATATATAAGAGTTTAAACACATGGTCATGTTCAAAATATTGGACAAAACCTCCCAAAACCATTTCTGCCCATTTCAAGGATTTGAAATATTTCTACAGGAAATATTCCCCAACAATTCCAAGAAAATTCTAGCATGTCACATATGACATGTTTGATGATCTTGAGAAGTCTCATGTCATGGAGAACAATATAACCCCATGAAACCCTCTCAAAACCACTTCTATCCTTTTTCAAGTTTGAACAACTTTGCACTGTCAAACATGTCCAAATGCTCTCAAACTTGGTGCACATGCTCAAATGGTGTAATAATTCATCTAGACCAAATGGCACAAGTTGGAGAGAATGTTATACTGACCAAAGTGCCCCAAAACCCTCTCTGTCCAGAACCAACTTTGAACAAGTTTACATTGGCAACTTTCTCACTTTGATCTCAACTTCTGTGGACATGTTCAGAACCTCAAATGATGACACTACACTAAGTGGTGCATCAAGGAGAATAGATTTGCATGACTAAATCTTGGAAAGTCCATTCTATTGATTTCCAGGGTTTACCAAAGTTACATTGGCAACTTCGCCCAAATGAGCTCAAACTTGGTGAAACACCCTATTTCAATTGTCCATTTTGTCCTGTTAAGTCTCATGCCAAATGGAATCCTTTTCCTTGCCCAAACAAGCAACAAACACCTTCTGCAAAATTTCCAAAACCACCTTTTTGACCACTTCCACTAATCTCCATGACCCTATATTTTTACCACAGCTGCCCCAGGTCACCTCCTACATCCAGTAACTCTCGTCCGTCAACAGCTCAATTATTTGGGGGTAAAACCCATCTCTTTCTCTCTCTGTTTACTCATGGCAACTCCTCCTCTCTCTCTCATTTCTATATGCAGCGCCCCACCTAGCTCCTGACCACTCCAGAGCATCCAAGGAAGCTCCAGGACACAAGTGGACATGCCCCTGACCTTTTAAAATGGCCATGCCGGCCATATGCATGCTCTGGAGC
>NW_021299020.1:0-640 GCF_002162155.2 Triticum dicoccoides
TCGATGTTTCAATTCGGTGTACATTGTAAGATTTGAACTGAGGACCATGCATACGAGTAATTATTTCGAATTCGTGCCATACTAAGTTTCGAAAGGTTGACATTGACTCAATTTGTTGTGCTTTTTTGTAGGTCATATGTTTGAATCCACCCAAAAGTTTTCTCACTACCATGGTGTTCATCATATACATATGAATTTGTATTAAAAAATTAACGTGGATACAGTGAAATGCGAAATCCACGTTAGAATTGGAGATCGCTACGTGACACACACTCTAATTCAAATAACTACTTATGTGACACACACTCTAATCCACGTTAGTGTGGATACCGTTTCGATTTTTTTTCAAATAACTCCTCATTAATTAATTTATAGTACTCCCTCTGTTCACTTTTATAAGACCTTGAAGACATTTCAGACAATGTGCAAAACATTTCATTCTAAGTTGTCTGAAACGACTTACAAAAGTGAACGGATGGAGTATCTCGTTTCGAATGACTAATTATTGCAAGGAAAACACGGGTATGGTAATACATACAAATTCATTTGCAAATGAAAGAAGATTCATTTGCATTCTCAAATGTAGGCGCACCAGGCAGACCAGGGTCCTGTCGGGGTGGACGTTGCTTCGGTGCCTTAA
>NW_021299021.1:0-1012 GCF_002162155.2 Triticum dicoccoides
GGCCGGCCAGCTACTGCTGGGCTGCACAGGGAGGAGCCCCAGGTAAGCTTCTCCTTCTTTATTTATTTTGTTTTCTAATTTCTGTCATTTGTTTTGATTTAAATAAAATATTAAATCAATTTATTACCTTATGCCAATTTTTGCAGGAGCTAGATATATTATTCCAGAGCTCCCCAACAGGTGGCATAATTTTTGGACATATATTAATATATATAACTAATATATTTCCAATGCAAATAGTTATGCATTAATTCCAAATGCCCAAAATAAATACCTATGAGCTCTTAAAAATATTGGTTTGGTTTTTATCTCTGTCCAATATTTTCAGAGAGCAACATGAGCATTTTCTTGGACCCTTTTGGAGAAATTTTTATTTGGGTCATTTTCAAAATGATTCTGAGGGTTTCACAAATCCCCATTTCAAGTTTCTGATGAAAGAGTAAACATGACGCAACACTCTAATGCATGACTAGCTAGGGTGTGACAACTCACCCCCACTCAAAAGAATCTCGTCCCGAGATTTGGGTTCCTCCGGGAAGAAGGCGGGATACTCGAGTCGAAGACGATCCTCCCTTTCCCATGTTGCTTCATCCTCAGAATGGTGCGACCATTGTACTTTGAGAAACTTGATATTATGACGTCGGGTGGTACGTTCGGCCTGATCGAGGATACGAATGGGGTACTCTCGATATGTAAGATTATCTTGGAGATCAAGCGTTTCGTGGTCCACTCCACGGATAGGATCCGAGAAGCAACGCCTGAGTTGAGAAACGTGGAAGACATCGTGGACTCTGGAGAGGTGCGGAGGTAGTTCCAACTGGTAGGCAACTTCTCCTCGTTTGGCGAGAATGCGAAAAGGTCCAATGTAACGAGGAGCCAATTTGCCTTTGATACCGAAACGATGGGTTCCCTTCAGAGGGGTGACCCGAAGATAAGCCTTCTCGTCAACCTCGAAAGTCATAGCCTTATGTTTTCGGTCATATTGACTCTTTTGACGAGATTGGGCTGTTTT
>NW_021299022.1:0-1264 GCF_002162155.2 Triticum dicoccoides
TTAGTCGGAACCCCAGCTACGACGAAAATAGTCTGCAAAGCTTAAGGCCTGAATTCCAACAAGAATTTGCCAAACTCAACTTGTTAATGATCGCGGAAGGCACCATATCAAACTTGGAAATAAAGCCCGACCTTGTGGAGAGAATTAAAGAAGCTCAGCCCGGTCACCCCAGTATTGAAGGAATTAAAAGAAAGGTGAGTATGGGCAAGGCCTCGGAGTTCATCATAGGCGATGATGGAATATTACGGTACGAAGACAGACTCTGTGTGCCAAACATAGAAGACCTCAAACAGCAAATCCTAGCTGAAGCACACACCACTCCATATTCAATCCATCCAGGAGGAACCAAAATGTATAAGGATATTCAGGAAAGATTTTGGTGGCACGGTATGAAGAGGGACATAGCCACATTCGTTGCATGTTGCGATTCTTGTCAACGCATAAAAGTTGAGCATCAAAAACCAGCCGGACTACTGCAACCAAACAAAATACCTGAGTGGAAATGGGATGAAATAGGGATGGATTTTATTGTCGGACTACCTCGGTCACGACATGGGAATGATGCCATATGGGTCATCACCGATAGATTAACCAAGGTGTCACATTTTATCCCAGTGAAGACAACCTACAACACTCAGAAGCTTGTCAGGATTTATCTCTCCCGTATAGTTTGTCTGCATGGAGTCCCGAAGACTATAATATCTGACCGAGGCACTCAATTTGTCTCGAAATTCTGGGATCATTTACAACAGGCTCTGGGAACTCAATTGGCCTTCAGTACAGCCTACCATCCCCAGACTGATGGACAGACTGAACGCGTAAACCAAATTTTAGAAGACATGCTAAGAGCATGTGTCCTCACCTATGGAACCAGTTGGGAAGAAAGTCTGCCATATGCCGAGTTCGCATACAACAACAGCTACCAGGCCAGCCTGCGAATGGCACCTTTTGAAGCCCTATACGGACGGAGGTGTCGTACCCCGCTAAATTGGTCAGAGACCGGAGACAGCCGTATCTTCGGCCCAGACATGCTCAAAGAAGCCGAGGAAAAAGTCAAGCTAATCAGGGACCGACTCAAGACCGCTCAAAGCCGACAGAAGAGATATTACGATCAGAAACATCGTGGGGTCAATTTTGAACCCGGTGAATTTGTGTACCTACGAGTATCACCTATGAGGGGACTGCAACGGTTTAAGATTAAAGGGAAGCTAGCACCAAGATTCATTGGACCATTCTGCATAGTGGCACGAAGAGGCACTGTAGC
>NW_021299023.1:0-1195 GCF_002162155.2 Triticum dicoccoides
GAGTCCCTGATCTTGATCGTACACATTTGCGTGCATGATTAGTGTACGATTGAATCGGGGGCGTCACAAGTTGGTATCAGAGCCGACTGCCTGTAGGAATCCCCCTTCCACACTCCTTGGCCGAAGTCGAGTCTAGTCACTACAAAACTTTTACTAACATGGCTGTGAGCCTTACGGGCCCACGTCGCCATTGGGTGGTACTAGGATCTTTTACTCCTCGACCTTTACTCTGGGACTCTGAACTCTTTTCTACTCGGGTTAAACGAATTTACTAACTCTAACATTAGGATCCCGTTACCACGTTCACCCCAAAGTTGGATAAGCCATAGTTATTCTGTAGGATAGCATTTTGAATAGTGCCCATGTTGTCATTTGACTCCATTGAAACATCTTTGTTTTCAGATGGAACCCACGAGGCAGGTCGTGCGCCACACTGCGGCCATTGGTGCCTCAGGATCACCTGCTGTGCTAGCTGATATGATGACCTATCTGGGTTATCGCTGGCACCCTGAGTACACCGTCTACGAGGAGTACCAGGACTTTAACCAGGAGCAGTACCGTGCCATCGTCCACCTCTACTCTCGGGAGTATGAGTCCACTATCGTGCTGCACACCGCTCATGGTGTTGGAGTGACCATCGAGATGGCAGTCCACGATGCGGCTCATGCTGCTCTGACACGTCTTCGTGGAGAGTACCAGGCATTGGACACTTCCCCTTTCAGGCACATTCCTATCGCATCTGACGTTGGTGCGGAGGGATACTACACTGCCGCCTAATCCACCGTCACCCGAGAGCCTTTCCACCATCAGCGCCTGGTTCTGCATGCTGATGGGCTGGACCGAGCTAACAGAGCTCTTCGCCACGAGTTGTACACCACTCGTCAGCACCTTTACAGGGCTCTGACGCGGTTGCACCCCTTTGTCCGGTCTGGACAGCTGCCGCGTTCTGCGATCTACCCAGCCAGGACCGTGATGCCCCACGGTGTCGGATGGCCAGAGGTGGGAGGCTACTCTCCCGCACTTGGTCCTCTTCTGCCACCTGAGCGTCGGGTTCTACACCAGAGTATCCGCGGCCCCCAGGCCACTGACGTGGAGGACTATCCGTTGCCTCACTACCAGCTGTCAGGTTACAGCTACCTTCACAGTACCTCCTGGGACTGATGTAGTCTTGCTCATTAGTTTTAGATGCACTCGC
>NW_021299024.1:0-508 GCF_002162155.2 Triticum dicoccoides
TACTCGCCTAAGTGTTTGAAAATCCTACCGAGTGGTGAGCCAGCCTCCCACTCGGGGGCTTAGCTGCAGTCCAGTACTCGCCTAAGTGTTTGAAAATCCTACCGAGTGGTGAGCCATCCTCCCACTCGGGGGCTTAGCTGCAGTCCAGTACTTGCCTAAGTGTTCGAAAATCCTACCGAGTGGTGAGCCAGCCTCCCACTCGGGGCCTTAGTTGCAATCCAGTACTCGCCTAAGTGTTTGAAAGTCCTACCGAGTGGTGAGCCAGCCTCCCACTCGGGGGCTTAGTTGCAGTCCAGTACTCGCCTAAGTGTTTGAAAATCCTACCAAGTGGTGAGCCAGCCTCCCACTCGGGGGCTTAGCTGTAGTCCAGTACTCGCCTAAGTGTTTGAAAATCCTACCGAGTGATGAGCCAGCCTCCCACTCGGTGGCATAGCTGCAGTCTAGTACTCGCCTAAGTGTGAAAAATCCTATCGAGTGGAGAGCGACCCTCCCACTCGGGGGCTTAGCT
>NW_021299025.1:0-1301 GCF_002162155.2 Triticum dicoccoides
TGGATATATGGTGGTAGATGGCAGCGGTGGTGGTATATGACAGCTGTGGTGGTATATGGATACGGATTCGAAGCGGTGGCGGATAAGCGGTGGTGGTAGATGGCAGGGGTGATGATGATGGTGCGGCGGCGGCGTGACAACTTATGACCAGAACTCGAAACTCTAAAAGACTAGACTCTAAGACCAGCAACTAGACACGACGATGCAACCGCAAATTCAACAAAGCAAAACCCTAAAAAGATTATGCAAAGGCTCAGATTGGTTCGGATATGATGAACTAACCCTAATTTTTTTTGTGGCTTTTTCGTGGACTATAGGTATGAAGAACAGACTCGATCTAAACTACTAAAAAACTGTAAAATCTCACCGAGCAATCTGGAAATCTGATACCACTTGATAGAGGCAAAGGTGTCCCGTCTTTCGATGAGATGGTGGATTTCGCTTTGGTGGAAGTCGACTTTGACGATCCGACTACGAACGTGCGAGGACGTCGCGCCTTAGCAATCGCTAAACCAACTCCGAGAGGTTATTGACCACGCCGGAGCACGATCAACCTGACCATGAGGGTCTATTTCCTGCGAGCAAACGAAGAACAAGCAAGAAACTAAGATTGCAATCTGGATATTGCGAATATAAGATGAAAGCTTTATTGATCAAGGTGGGGTTCTGTGACGCCTTTGTCTGGTCGTTGAACACAAACGAAGTACGCGAAGTTGCAGCTATGGCGAACTTTTAATCTAAACAAAACCCAAAGTCTAAATGATGAGGACATGACTACCTTGGATATGACCAAAAATATTGCATATATGCATATTTGTCAGGTGATTTCTAGTGCAAACTATTCAATAATCTATTTGTGTTATCCAGAACAAAAATACTTCACACACTTTTGTGTTTTGTCTAATTGCAGGTGTATGGGACATTTGTACAATCCACATATGAAGATAAGGAAGAAAGAGATGTTTATTTGCTGTCCAAAAAGTTCTCTCACGTCACTTTTGGCCCAAGAGAAGATAGAGTCCAAGTCTCTCACGTTCTGGATTCAGATTCGGACTGCATAGACACACCTGACTCAAAACGCACACAAGTTTTTCATACGGACTCCGAATTGGGTGATTCTTTTTTTGTTGGAAACTAGATTTCGTGCACTTTCCAACCCAAGTGGAATCACCTTCAAATTCGTCCGGAGCGTTGAGTTGTGGATGAAACAATCTGATGCTGCAGCAGAATCCGAGTCAAACTACAAGTCCAAAGGTGTTACATCACCTCCACTTGGGCCCATTGGCCTTGTACGACCTAGA
>NW_021299026.1:0-2467 GCF_002162155.2 Triticum dicoccoides
AAGTTAAAATGGATGACATATACATATACAACATGTACACCTTGTCTCTTTTGTTAGCCACATTTCAGATTAAGCAATGCCGAGGACGGCTTTGTTTTCAAACAGGGGAGGATGATGAGGACATGACTACCTTGGATACGACCAAAAATATTGCATACATGCATATTTTTCAGGTGATTTCTAATGCAAACTATTCAGTAGTCTATTTATGTTATCCAGAACAAAAATACTTCACACACTTTTGTGTTTTGTCTAATTGCAGGTGTATGGGACATTTGTACAATCCACATATGAAGATAAGGGAAAAGGAGATGTTTAGGTTGTGTTCAAAAAGTCCTCTCACGTCATTTTTGGGCCAAGAGAAGATAGAGTCCAAGTCTCTCATGTTCTGGATTCAGATTCGGACGGCACAGACATACCTGACTCAAAACGCCAACAACGTTTTCATACGGACAACGAATTGGGTGATTCTTTTTTTGTTGGAAACTAGATTTCATGCTCTTTCCATCCCAATTGGATTCACCTTCAAATTCGTCCGGAGCGTTGAGTTACGGACGAAACAATCTGACGTTGCAGCAGAATCCGAGTCAAACTACAACCCCAAAGGTGTTGCATCACCTCCACTTGGGCCCATGAGCCTTGTACGACCTAGGGTTAGTTTTAGGCTTGCTTGGGACGTCCTCCCACCTCCTTGGCCGCCACCCCTTGCTCCTATATAAGTAGATCCATCTAGTAGCTTTTTCCTTGGGATTTGTTTAGTTAAAAGTTAGCCATTGCAACTTCGTGTACTTCGTTTGTGTCCAACGACCAGACCAAGACCGCTTCGGATTCCCACCATTATCAATACTTCATATATATTCGCAATATTTAGATTGCTTTATCATATTCTTGCTCGTTCTTCAATTGCTTGCAGGAATAGACCTTCGTGGTCAGGCTGATCATGCTTCCAGCATCGTCAGTAACCTCAGGAGATTGGATTAGCGATTGCTAAGGCGCAACGTCGTGCACGTTTGTAGTCGGATCGTCAAAGTTGTCTTGATAGAGGCAAAGGTGTCCCGTCTTTCGATGAGATGATGAATATCGCTTTGGTGGTAGTCGACTTTGACGGTCCGACTACGAACGTGCGAGGACGTCTGATGAGGACATGACTACCTTGGATATGACCAAAAATATTGCATATATGCATATTTGTCAGGTGATTTCTAGTGCAAACTATTCAATAATCTATTTATGTTATCCAGAACAAAAATACTTCACACACTTTTGTGTTTTGTCTAATTGCAGGTGTATGGGACATTTGTACAATCCACATATGAAGATAAGGAAGAAAGAGATGTTTATTTGCTGTCCAAAAAGTTCTCTCACGTCACTTCTGGCCCAAGAAAAGATAGAGTCCAAGTCTCTCACGTTCTGGATTCAGATTCGGACTGCACAGACACACCTGACTCAAAACGCACACAAGTTTTTCATACGGACTCCGAATTGGGTGATTCTTTTTTTGTTGGAAACTAGATTTCGTGCACTTTCCAACCCAATTGGAATCACCTTCAAATTCGTCCGGAGCGTTGAGTTGTGGACGAAACAATCTGATGCTGCAGCAGAATCCGAGTCAAACTACAAGTCCAAAGGTGTTACATCACCTCCACTTGGGCCCATTGGCCTTGTACGACCTAGATTTAGTTTTAGGCTGCCTTGGGACGTCCTCCCACCTCCTTGGCCGCCATCCCTTGCTCCTATATAAGTAGATCCATCTAGTAGCTTTTCCTTGGGATTTGTTTAGTTAAAAGTTAGCCATTGCAACTTCGTGTATTTCGTTTGTGTCCAACGACCAGACCAAGACCGCTTACAGATCCCCAGCTTTATCAATACTTCATACATATTCGCAATATTCAGATTGCCTTTATCATATTCTTGCTCGTTCTTCGATTGCTTGCAGGAATAGACCTTCGTGGTCAGGTTGATCGTGCTCCGGCGTGGTCAATAACCTCAGGAGATTGGTTTAGCGATTGCTAAGGCGCAACGTCGTGCACGTTTGTAGTCGGATCGTCAAAGTCGTCTCCACCAAATCGATAGTTATCATCTCATCGAAAGATCTGGACCTTCGCCTCTATCAAGTGGTATCAGTTTTCAGGTTGCTCGGTGAGAATTTCCAGTTTTTCCTAGATTAGATTTATTTTCTTACCTATTGTCCAAGAAAAAGCCACAAAACAAAACTTAGATCTATTCATCCTTTGTCCTAGCCAGCCTGAGCCTTTGCAATTTTCTTTTCATTGTTTGCATTATTGAATTATCGGTTGCATCGCCGTGTCGAGTTGCTGGTCTTAGTGTCTAGTTCCTTTAGAGTTTCGAGTTCTGTTCACATTAGTCACGCAGCCGCTGCATCATTATCCCATCCGCTGTCCACCATCCCATCCACCAATTTCCACCATGTGCTACGCACTATTTATTGTCATAATCATAGTTGAGG
>NW_021299027.1:0-2467 GCF_002162155.2 Triticum dicoccoides
AAGTTAAAATGGATGACATATACATATACAACATGTACACCTTGTCTCTTTTGTTAGCCACATTTCAGATTAAGCAATGCCGAGGACGGCTTTGTTTTCAAACAGGGGAGGATGATGAGGACATGACTACCTTGGATACGACCAAAAATATTGCATACATGCATATTTTTCAGGTGATTTCTAATGCAAACTATTCAGTAGTCTATTTATGTTATCCAGAACAAAAATACTTCACACACTTTTGTGTTTTGTCTAATTGCAGGTGTATGGGACATTTGTACAATCCACATATGAAGATAAGGGAAAAGGAGATGTTTAGGTTGTGTTCAAAAAGTCCTCTCACGTCATTTTTGGGCCAAGAGAAGATAGAGTCCAAGTCTCTCATGTTCTGGATTCAGATTCGGACGGCACAGACATACCTGACTCAAAACGCCAACAACGTTTTCATACGGACAACGAATTGGGTGATTCTTTTTTTGTTGGAAACTAGATTTCATGCTCTTTCCATCCCAATTGGATTCACCTTCAAATTCGTCCGGAGCGTTGAGTTACGGACGAAACAATCTGACGTTGCAGCAGAATCCGAGTCAAACTACAACCCCAAAGGTGTTGCATCACCTCCACTTGGGCCCATGAGCCTTGTACGACCTAGGGTTAGTTTTAGGCTTGCTTGGGACGTCCTCCCACCTCCTTGGCCGCCACCCCTTGCTCCTATATAAGTAGATCCATCTAGTAGCTTTTTCCTTGGGATTTGTTTAGTTAAAAGTTAGCCATTGCAACTTCGTGTACTTCGTTTGTGTCCAACGACCAGACCAAGACCGCTTCGGATTCCCACCATTATCAATACTTCATATATATTCGCAATATTTAGATTGCTTTATCATATTCTTGCTCGTTCTTCAATTGCTTGCAGGAATAGACCTTCGTGGTCAGGCTGATCATGCTTCCAGCATCGTCAGTAACCTCAGGAGATTGGATTAGCGATTGCTAAGGCGCAACGTCGTGCACGTTTGTAGTCGGATCGTCAAAGTTGTCTTGATAGAGGCAAAGGTGTCCCGTCTTTCGATGAGATGATGAATATCGCTTTGGTGGTAGTCGACTTTGACGGTCCGACTACGAACGTGCGAGGACGTCTGATGAGGACATGACTACCTTGGATATGACCAAAAATATTGCATATATGCATATTTGTCAGGTGATTTCTAGTGCAAACTATTCAATAATCTATTTATGTTATCCAGAACAAAAATACTTCACACACTTTTGTGTTTTGTCTAATTGCAGGTGTATGAGACATTTGTACAATCCACATATGAAGATAAGGAAGAAAGAGATGTTTATTTGCTGTCCAAAAAGTTCTCTCACGTCACTTCTGGCCCAAGAAAAGATAGAGTCCAAGTCTCTCACGTTCTGGATTCAGATTCGGACTGCACAGACATACCTGACTCAAAACGCACACAAGTTTTTCATACGGACTCCGAATTGGGTGATTCTTTTTTTGTTGGAAACTATATTTCGTGCACTTTCCAACCCAATTGGAATCACCTTCAAATTTGTCCGGAGCGTTGAGTTGTGGACGAAACAATCTGATGCTGCAGCAGAATCCGAGTCAAACTACAAGTCCAAAGGTGTTACATCACCTCCACTTGGGCCCATTGGCCTTGTACGACCTAGATTTAGTTTTAGGCTGCCTTGGGACGTCCTCCCACCTCCTTGGCCGCCATCCCTTGCTCCTATATAAGTAGATCCATCTAGTAGCTTTTCCTTGGGATTTGTTTAGTTAAAAGTTAGCCATTGCAACTTCGTGTATTTCGTTTGTGTCCAACGACCAGACCAAGACCGCTTACAGATCCCCAGCTTTATCAATACTTCATACATATTCGCAATATTCAGATTGCCTTTATCATATTCTTGCTCGTTCTTCGATTGCTTGCAGGAATAGACCTTCGTGGTCAGGTTGATCGTGCTCCGGCGTGGTCAATAACCTCAGGAGATTGGTTTAGCGATTGCTAAGGCGCAACGTCGTGCACGTTTGTAGTCGGATCGTCAAAGTCGTCTCCACCAAATCGATAGTTATCATCTCATCGAAAGATCTGGACCTTCGCCTCTATCAAGTGGTATCAGTTTTCAGGTTGCTCGGTGAGAATTTCCAGTTTTTCCTAGATTAGATTTATTTTCTTACCTATTGTCCAAGAAAAAGCCACAAAACAAAACTTAGATCTATTCATCCTTTGTCCTAGCCAGCCTGAGCCTTTGCAATTTTCTTTTCATTGTTTGCATTATTGAATTATCGGTTGCATCGCCGTGTCGAGTTGCTGGTCTTAGTGTCTAGTTCCTTTAGAGTTTCGAGTTCTGTTCACATTAGTCACGCAGCCGCTGCATCATTATCCCATCCGCTGTCCACCATCCCATCCACCAATTTCCACCATGTGCTACGCACTATTTATTGTCATAATCATAGTTGAGG
>NW_021299028.1:0-938 GCF_002162155.2 Triticum dicoccoides
TGGTCAAGGGCCGCCTTTACTTCCTCACGAGTGAATTCAGCAAGCAAGATGTTGTTCATGGCCTCAGTTACCCGCGCCTGCACCTTTTCAAGGAGTTCCGGCAATCGATGAGGATTAGAGGATGCTAAGAAAAGGTCCTGAAAAAACGAACACACATAGTTAGTTAACTCCTCACCTTCCTCTACCACCGTTCCATCCTCCTTCCACAACTCCTTTATTCGGTTAGTTTTCTTCCTAGCCGAGGCTTCCGACTCCAGATATTTAATGTTCCTATTGTCATCCCTAAGCCACCACATGTGGGCCCGTTGCTTCATTTGCGCATGCTTCTTCTCCTCAAGCTCCTCAATCAGACACCGCAGCCGAGCCTCTTCTTTGATTTTATGCTCCGACACTATCTCCCTCATGCACGCTTCCAGCTCTTTTTTTCCCTTTTTAGTCTTCCCCCCCAACTCCCCTACTACCTCCCTGCTCCATATGCTCATATCTCCCGCCACTTTTTGTAGTGCTTTGGCCACCTTTCCATCCCCCGTCTCCCAGCTCTTCTCCCAGGCTCCACGTACTATAACTTCACACCCTTCCTCTTATAACCAGTGAGCCTCAAACCAAAAACTCCCATCCCCTTTCTACCACTCCCTATCAAGAGCTTCTGTATTCAAAATAATAGGCTGATGGTCAGAGTGTATGGGCAGGCCATTAATCACTGTGTACTCCAGGAACTGCTCGCACCATTCTGCATTCGATGTGGCCCTGTCCAATCTCTCACAAATATATGTGCGCAGCTCCTTGCTATGATTCCTCCACGTGAAAATGTCCCCCTCAAATCCAATGTCACCAAGCTCGCAGGTCTGCAAGGCCTCCCGGAAGCCATCCAGGTAATGTTGGGGCCGGGCTGCCCCTCCTGCTTTCTCCATGGTCATCAAAATCTCATTAAAGTCGCC
>NW_021299029.1:0-1484 GCF_002162155.2 Triticum dicoccoides
TCACGATCGCCAAAGTCATATTGGCCGAGCTAGCAGGCCGTTGAGTGCTTATGTAAAGGGATCATGTAATTTGTTTTCTCCCACGAGAGATTAACAAAGTGCAAGTTTCTCTATGTTTTTTTTGTGTACTCAGTACACTGGCACACCCGCAATTTTTTATTTCTCCTGGCGCGTAGAGAGATAGTTACACGATAACCATCGTTGTTTGTTATTATTTTTCGTGTCAAACACTTGAAACGCAAATGTGATCCATTCTGCCTCTTTAGCATAATATACATTTCAATTTGAGACTGTTAACTTCGCAACAGCTTCTCAGGCATCCAAATCTGGGCGCACATGTATGCAGCTTAGCTAGCCTAATGCATTATTAATCTGGGGGCGCATGTCTGCAGCTTTCTTTTGTTAACTTTTACGCTTTGGCATACGTTACTCCAGTTAATTTCTGGTGCCGCCCACCTCCTCGTCTTGTGGTTATCACGTGATCCGGTCTTAAAAGCTTCAATATACTGGACGAAACCTTAAAAATTCCAAACATATTGTGCTCTTAATTTGCTAACAACGTTCTCATTTGTGTCGACTCCTGCCATGGCACCTAACATAGGCATTGCAAGATTAATTAAACGCTTACTTCCTATTAAGTTTCTGGGAGTGAGAAACTTAAACTTTTTCTTTGAAACTAGTGTCCTTAATTATGCCTCAATTTATTAATTAAGAAGAAGAAAGTTGACTAGCTAATCAATGAATAACCCCGTGCAAAAACAGGGACATCACGCCCCTCAGATAGAGCACCCATCCAGAGTTGAAGGAGCCGGAAAGCTACCGAACACCGGAACACGCCATTAGTTGATGTGAGACAGTCACCGAAGAAGAGAATTTCTCATTGTGTCCTGTGATGCCGTTGCCTGTCCAGTAGCTTCCTTTATTCCTATCATCGAAAGCTGAAAATACAAACTTTATCTAGTCTGCAAGTTTAGCCTAACAGTGCATTGTTCATCTATTTTAAGCCTAGCAGCTTGGCAAGTGGCAACTGCTTCTCATGACATCCAGGTCCGGTCGTGCATGAGTGCAGCTTTTTTTCCTTGGTTTATGAAAACAATCAAGCTTTGCACTTTGGCATGTACTTCTCCAGTTTTTGATGCCACCGGCCTCCTCGTCCCGCGGGCATCACGTGATCATGCCACCCACCGACCAGTTGACTGGTAAAAGATTCCACACACACGCAGTTCACGTGATCAGGAGTAGTCTCATTCGCTTAGAGGCTCTAGTGCTCCATTAATTTTGTGATGCCAACTAGAACAAAGAGGCGCGCGTTGCTGCGCTCGTCCATTTCAATAAAGAATGATAGAAATAATACAAAAACTGAACATAAAGGTATATGCAAGATTCAAATTATACCACCTTAATACAAAACCACGAGACAACTTGTGATAGAAACCTTGTATAGATTATATCTTTTCATGGAGCATATAGAAAATATGACAATC
>NW_021299030.1:0-2129 GCF_002162155.2 Triticum dicoccoides
TCTCTCTCTCTCTCTCTCGTGTTCTTGAGGTGGTACGATCTTGATGTATCGCGAGCTTTGCTATTATAGTTGGATCTTATGATGTTTCTCCCCCCTTTACTCTCTTGTAATGAATTGAGTTTTCCCTTTGAAGTTATCTTATGTCTTGATGTATGTCTTGCATGGGATACCCGTGGTGACAATGGGGTATTCTATTGATCCACTTGATGTATGTTTTGGGGCACTCTTTGAAGTACTTTGTGTTGGTTTGAATAGATGAATCTGAGATTGTGTGATGCATATTGTATAATCATACCCACGGATACTTGAGGTGACATTGGAGTATCTAGGTGACATTAGGGTTTTGGTTGATTTGTGTCTTAAGGTGTTATTCTAGTACGAACTCTAGGATAGATTGAACGGAAAGAATAGCTTCATGTTATTTTAGAACGGACTCTTGAATAGATCGATCAGAAAGGATAACTTTGAGGTGGTTTCGTACCCTACCATCATCTCTTCGTTTGTTCTCCGCTATTAGTGACTTTGGAGTGGCTCTTTGTTGCATGTTGAGGGATAGTTATATGATCCAATTATGTTATTATTGTTGAGAGAACTTGCACTAGTGAAAGTATGAACCTTAGGCCTTGTTTCCTAGCATTGCAATACCATTTGTGCTCACTTTTATCATTATTTACGTTGCTGTTTTTATATTTTCAGATTACAAAAACCTATATCTACCATCCATATACTACTTGTATCACCATCTCTTCGCCAAACTAGTGCATCTATACAATTTACCATTGTATTGGGTGTGTTGGGGACACAAGAGACTCTTTGTTATTTGGTTGCAGGGTTGCTTGAGAGAGACCATCTTCATCCTACGCCTCCTACAGATTGATAAACCTTAAGTCATCCACTTGAGGGAAATTTGCTACTGTCCTACAAACCTCTGCACTAGGAGGCCCGACAATGTCTACAAGAAGAAGGTTGTGTAGTAGACATCACTTGCTCATGAAGACCTAGGGCATTTTGAGGAAGCCCATCATTGGAATATACAAGCCAAGTTCCATAATGAAAAATTCCCACTAGTATATTAAAGTGACAAAATAGGAGACTCTCTATCATGAAGATCATGGTGCTACTTTGAAGCACAAGTGTGGTAAAAGGATAGTAGCATTGCCCCTTCTCTCTTTTTCTCTCATTTTTTTATTTGGGCCTTTTTTATGGTCTCTTTTTTTCGTCCGGAATCTCATCCCGACTTGTGGGGGAATCATAGTCTCCATCATCCTTTCCTCAGTTGGGACAATGCTCTAATAATGAAGATCATCACACTTTTATTTACTTACAACTCAAGAATTACAACTCGATACTTAGAACAAAATATGACTCTATGTAAATGCCTCCGGCGGTGTACCGGGATATGCAATGAATCAAGAGTGACATGTATGAAAGAATTATGAACGGTGGCTTTGCCACAAATACGATGTCAACTACATGATCATGCAAAGCAATATGACAATGATGAAGTGTGTCATAAACGGAACGGTGGAAAGTTGCATGGAAATATATCTCGGAATGGCTATGGGAATGCCATAATAGGTAGGTATGGTGGCTGTTTTGAGGAAGGTATATGGTGGGCTCATGGTACCGGTGAAAGTTGCGCGGTACTAGAGAAGCTAGCAATGATGGAAGGGTGAGAGTGCGTATAATCCATGGACTCAACATTAGTCATAAAGACCTCACATACTTATTGCAAAAATTTATTAGTTATCAAAACAAAGTACTATGCGCATGCTCCTAGGGGGATATATTGGTAGGAAAAGACCATCGCTCGTCCCCGACCGCCACTCATAAGGAAGACACTCAATAAATAAATCATGCTCCGACTTCATCACATAACAGTTCACCATACGTGCATGGTAGGGGAATCACAAACTTTAACAGAAGTATCTCTCAAATTCACAACTACTCAACTAGCATGACTCCAATATTACCATCTTCATATCTCAAAACAATCATCAAGTATCAAACTTTTCATAGTATTCAATGCACTTTATATGAAAGTTTTTATTATACCCATCTTGGATGTCTATCATATCAGGACTAATTTCATAACCAAAACAAATCACCATGCTTTTATAAAGGACTCT
>NW_021299031.1:0-2129 GCF_002162155.2 Triticum dicoccoides
TCTCTCTCTCTCTCTCTCGTGTTCTTGAGGTGGTACGATCTTGATGTATCGCGAGCTTTGCTATTATAGTTGGATCTTATGATGTTTCTCCCCCCTTTACTCTCTTGTAATGAATTGAGTTTTCCCTTTGAAGTTATCTTATGTCTTGATGTATGTCTTGCATGGGATACCCGTGGTGACAATGGGGTATTCTATTGATCCACTTGATGTATGTTTTGGGGCACTCTTTGAAGTACTTTGTGTTGGTTTGAATAGATGAATCTGAGATTGTGTGATGCATATTGTATAATCATACCCACGGATACTTGAGGTGACATTGGAGTATCTAGGTGACATTAGGGTTTTGGTTGATTTGTGTCTTAAGGTGTTATTCTAGTACGAACTCTAGGATAGATTGAACGGAAAGAATAGCTTCATGTTATTTTAGAACGGACTCTTGAATAGATCGATCAGAAAGGATAACTTTGAGGTGGTTTCGTACCCTACCATCATCTCTTCGTTTGTTCTCCGCTATTAGTGACTTTGGAGTGGCTCTTTGTTGCATGTTGAGGGATAGTTATATGATCCAATTATGTTATTATTGTTGAGAGAACTTGCACTAGTGAAAGTATGAACCTTAGGCCTTGTTTCCTAGCATTGCAATACCATTTGTGCTCACTTTTATCATTATTTACGTTGCTGTTTTTATATTTTCAGATTACAAAAACCTATATCTACCATCCATATACTACTTGTATCACCATCTCTTCGCCAAACTAGTGCATCTATACAATTTACCATTGTATTGGGTGTGTTGGGGACACAAGAGACTCTTTGTTATTTGGTTGCAGGGTTGCTTGAGAGAGACCATCTTCATCCTACGCCTCCTACAGATTGATAAACCTTAAGTCATCCACTTGAGGGAAATTTGCTACTGTCCTACAAACCTCTGCACTTGGAGGCCCGACAATGTCTACAAGAAGAAGGTTGTGTAGTAGACATCACTTGCTCATGAAGACCTAGGGCATTTTGAGGAAGCCCATCATTGGAATATACAAGCCAAGTTCCATAATGAAAAATTCCCACTAGTATATTAAAGTGACAAAATAGGAGACTCTCTATCATGAAGATCATGGTGCTACTTTGAAGCACAAGTGTGGTAAAAGGATAGTAGCATTGCCCCTTCTCTCTTTTTCGCTCATTTTTTTATTTGGGCCTTTTTTATGGTCTCTTTTTTTCGTCCGGAATCTCATCCCGACTTGTGGGGGAATCATAGTCTCCATCATCCTTTCCTCAGTTGGGACAATGCTCTAATAATGAAGATCATCACACTTTTATTTACTTACAACTCAAGAATTACAACTCGATACTTAGAACAAAATATGACTCTATGTAAATGCCTCCGGCGGTGTACCGGGATATGCAATGAATCAAGAGTGACATGTATGAAAGAATTATGAACGGTGGCTTTGCCACAAATACGATGTCAACTACATGATCATGCAAAGCAATATGACAATGATGAAGTGTGTCATAAACGGAACGGTGGAAAGTTGCATGGAAATATATCTCGGAATGGCTATGGGAATGCCATAATAGGTAGGTATGGTGGCTGTTTTGAGGAAGGTATATGGTGGGCTCATGGTACCGGTGAAAGTTGCGCGGTACTAGAGAAGCTAGCAATGATGGAAGGGTGAGAGTGCGTATAATCCATGGACTCAACATTAGTCATAAAGACCTCACATACTTATTGCAAAAATTTATTAGTTATCAAAACAAAGTACTATGCGCATGCTCCTAGGGGGATATATTGGTAGGAAAAGACCATCGCTCGTCCCCGACCGCCACTCATAAGGAAGACACTCAATAAATAAATCATGCTCCGACTTCATCACATAACAGTTCACCATACGTGCATGGTAGGGGAATCACAAACTTTAACAGAAGTATCTCTCAAATTCACAACTACTCAACTAGCATGACTCCAATATTACCATCTTCATATCTCAAAACAATCATCAAGTATCAAACTTTTCATAGTATTCAATGCACTTTATATGAAAGTTTTTATTATACCCATCTTGGATGTCTATCATATCAGGACTAATTTCATAACCAAAACAAATCACCATGCTTTTATAAAGGACTCT
>NW_021299032.1:0-965 GCF_002162155.2 Triticum dicoccoides
GGAAGAGCCATCCTCGGCACTCACACTTATCTTGAGGCTTTTAGTAGTTTCCATTTACTTGTCTATGAACTGTATAGGCAACCAAGTAGTCCTTTACCGCGGACGCGGCTATTCGAATAGATCATGATAACCCTGCAGGGGTGTACTTCTTCATACATGTTTCCACCACTTAGCGTCTGCACACGACATGTGCTCGGCAGACTTCAAGCGAAAGCCGACGTGGGTGTAGACCACGACCTACCTAAACACCTAAGTCTCTAGTCCAGGTTTATCGCCTATCCAGGTTCCATCCGCAGGGAGTCCGGCCGAGGTTTCCCATACGGCCCCGAACGATGTGAATAGGGTTCCCGAGATACCTAACGGGTATTCGGTACACCGTGCCACGTACCTACCGCATCACAGCCCACCCCTACGGTCAGCGCTGTCCACGGCCTCCAGTAGGCTACAAACACCAGAAACTACTTGCAACTCCTGGACAGAGAACTAGGGTGGATAAGAAGTCGAGCGGGGTCATATTTCAGGCCCCAATGCATGGTAGTAGTTGTATCTTAAATCACACATACAGATCTCAGTGCTTAAGGTCGGTTTCAATGAAACAACCCACCATGTACTCCTACATGGCCTCTCATCGATACCTTTACCAAATCGTGTTTACCACACCATTCTCATTACCGACATAATCATTTCACTCTAGCCCATCACCCAGATGAACCAGACCTGACACGACTCTAAGCATAGCAGGCATAGCAAGGTAGGAACAACACATACATATGGCTCAATCAACTCCTACACATGCTAGTGGGTTTCATCTAGTTACTGTGGCAATGACAGGTCATGCAGAGGAAATGGGTTCAACTACCGTAGCACACAGCAGTTTGAAACGCGTTGTCTTAATGCAATAAAAGAGAGCAGGAGCGAGAACATGGGATTGTATCGATATGATCAAATGGTTGGTTGCTTGCCTG
>NW_021299033.1:0-1086 GCF_002162155.2 Triticum dicoccoides
TGCTGTCCGTTCAGCACTTGGTCATCGGTGATTCGAATCACGTCGAGTACGACTACATCATCACCTTGCAAGCTTCCGCACGCGATCTACAAGTGGTATGTAGATGCAAACTCTCTCCCTTGACTCGTTGCTTAGATGAACTCATAGATGGATCTTGGTGAAACCGTAGGAAAAATTTTAATTTTCTGCAACGTTCCCCAACAGTGGCATCATGAGCTAGGTCTATGCGTAGTTCTCTTTGCACGAGTAGAACACAATTTTGTTGTGGGCGTGGATTTTGTCATCTTACTTGCCTCTACTAGTCTTTTCTTGCTCAACGGTATTGTGGGATGAAGCGGCCCGGACCAACCTTACACGTACGCTTACGTGAGACCGGTTCCACCGACTAACATGCACTAGTTGCATAAGGTGGCTGGCGGGTGTCTGTCTCTCCCACCTTAGTTGGAGCGGAATCGATGAACAGGGCCCTTATGAAGGGTAAATAGAAGTTGACAAAATCACGTTGTGGTAATTCGTAGGTAAGAAAACGTTCTTGCTAGAACCCAATTGCAGCCACGTAAAAGATGCAACAACAATTAGAGGACGTCTAACTTGTTTTTGCAGCGATTGATCATGTGATGTGATATGGCCAGAAGTTGTGATGAATGATGAATTGTGATGTATGATATCATGTTCTTTGTAATAGGATTCACGACTTGCATGTCGATGAGTATGACAACCGGCAGGAGCCATAGGAGTTGTCATTATTTTTTGTATGACCTGCGTGTCATTGAATAACGCCATGTAAACTACTTTACTTTATTGCTAAACGTTAGTCATAGAAGTAGAAGTAGTCGTTGGCGTGACAACTTCATGAAGACACGATGATGGAGATCATGATGATGGAGATCATGGTGTCAAGCCGGTGACAAGATGATCATGGAGCCCCGAAGATGAAGATCAATGGAGCTATATGATATTGGCCATATCATGTCACAACTATATAATTGCATGTGATGTTTATTATGTATTATGCATCTTGTTTACTTAGGACGACGGTAGTAAATAAGATGATCCCTTATAAAATTTCAAGAAGTGTTCTCCCCT
>NW_021299034.1:0-2023 GCF_002162155.2 Triticum dicoccoides
GGAGTTGCAAGTAGTTTCTGGTGTTTGTAGCCTACTGGAGGCCGTGGACAGCGCTGACCGTAGGGGTGGGCTGTGATGCGGTAGGTACGTGGCACGGTGTACCGAATACCCGTTAGGTATCTCGGGAACCCTGTTCACATCGTTCGGGGCCGTATGGGAAACCTCGGCCGGACTCCCTGCGGATGGAACCTGGATAGGCGATAAACCTGGACTGGAGGCTTAGGTGATTAGGTAGGTCGTGGCCGACACCCACGTTGGGCTTCCGCTTGAAGGTTGCCGAGTACATGTCGTGTAAACGACGGTAAGTGGTGAGAGCGTGTATGAAGAAGTACACCCCTGCAGGGTTAACATGATCTATTCGAATAGCCGCGTCCGCGGTAAAGGACTACTTGGTTGCCTATACAGTTCATAGACAAGTAAATGGAAACTGTTAAAAGCCTCAAGATAAGTGTGAGTGCCGAGGATGGCTTTTCCGTAGGAAGACGGAGGCGGATCCTCGGTAGTGTATTGAATTGGTGAGTAGTGGACTCGTGTGCGCAAAACCATTTCAAGTTGGAGTATCGTAGGATAGCCTAGCCAAGAGTCAAAGCTGGCTTGCTGCAATAACTCCACCAACCCTTCTTGATACTAAGCATGTATGTAGGATCTGATGTAAGTCTTGCTGAGTACCTTTGTACTCATGTTGCTATAATCTACATTTTTACAGAAGACGCTGCAACCCCTTCTGATGGGTTCTATGTAGACGTTGACATCAACGAGTAGGTTAAAGACCCAGGTGGTGACCCTGAGCTTGTGAAGGACCACGTAGTATAGTTAGGCTTTCCAAGCCTCTTTTATTTTACTAGTTGTCTGTACTCAGACAAGTTACTTCCGCTGCTGGTTTGTATGATTGTATGACTTGTATGTTGGGTCGTGAGACCCGTACCTTTGTGTATGTTATGTATGGCTCTCTGAGCCTTAAATAAAGTACTTGTGTCGTAGAGTCATGTTGTGATGCTTCGTTGTATTTGCACATATCGAGCATATTGTGTGTATGATTGAAATGCTTGGTATGTGTGGGATCTGACTATCTAGTTGTTTATCTTTAGTAGCCTCTCTTACCGGGAAATGTCTCCTAGTGTTACCGCTGAGCCATGGTAGCTTGCTACTGCTCTGGAACACCTAGGCTGGCAGGCATGTGTCCTTCTTCGTTCCTGTGTCTGTCCCTTTGGGGAAATGTCACGCTTTGAGTACCGGAGTCCTGTTAGCCCGCTACAGCCCGGTTTACCGGAGTCCTGCTAGCCCAGTGCTACAGCCCGGACCCACTTGCTGATGACCGACACGTTCGAAGCTGGGTCATGGATGCCTGTCCCTGTAAGTCTGTGCCACTTTGGGTTTACGACTAGTCATGTCAGCCCGGGCTCCTTATCATATGGATGCTAGCGACACTATCATATACGTGAGCCAAAAGGCGCAAACGGTCCCAGGCAAAGGTAAGGCGACACCCGTGGGGATACCGTGCGTGAGGCCGCAAAGTGATATGAGGTGTTAACGGCTAGATCGATGTGACATTGAGTCGGGGTCCTGACAGCGTTGGCATCAGAGCCGGACTGCCTGTAGGTTCTCCAAGCCAAACTGGTCGATGTTGAGTCTAGAAATTCTTTAGTTATATGTAGGGGAATTGTTTGTGGGATGGAACGTAAGGCTCTTTTTACTCCTTTATCCTATGACATTCTGATCTGAGTCAGTCCATTCTTCCACCGGGGGTTAAGGAATTAGGATCTGTTCTCTCTATCAGGATCACGTGTTACTAATCAGTAGTACCTTATAGGTATGAAGGATACAAGCCTAGTTCAGTTCTTTTACCATATTATGTTGCTAGGATGGTCTCAGAACTTGGATATGATGATGTTGAGTGTGTATGAAATCCTTTGTCAAATGTCTCAAAATCCTTCTTGAGCATTTACAGCTGTTATGCTGCCGAAATTTTGCTAGAAATTCTAATGCCCTTGCATTATGATTGTGCTTTCAGATGGCCACTCGC
>NW_021299035.1:0-1597 GCF_002162155.2 Triticum dicoccoides
AAAGAGATTGTCCAGTTTGTACACGAAGTGCGTCCAGTTTTTGCGTGACCCTCTCTACTCTTTCGCACATGCTATGCGGGTGAAATGATGATACCATGCCAGGTTTCAACATTTTCACAGTTCATATTGTAGTGATTTTCAATTTCATGGTCATTTAGCTCTCTAAACAATTAGGTAAATGACTAAAAAACTACAAATGATGTCAGAACATGTTGGAAATTGATGACGTCGCTTTGAATGCAGCATACTGAACACAAAGAAGTCCAGAGTTCAAATAAGCTTAAAAAACATTGAAGTGCCCGTGTAATAGATGAGTTCTCGTCCGAAACCCTGATACTCCGAAAGAGATTGTCCAGTTTGTACACGAAGTGCGTCCAGTTTTTGCCGTGACCGTCTCTACTCTTTTGCACATGCTATGCGGGTGAAATGATGATACCATGCCAAGTTTTAACATTTTCATAGTTTATTTTGAAGTGATTTTCAATTTCACGGTCATTTAGCTCTCTAAACAATTAGGTAAATGACTGAAAAACAACAAATGATGTCAGAACATGTTGGAAATTGATGACGTCTCTTTGAATGCAGCATACTGAACACAAAAGAAATCCGGAGTTCAAATAAGTTTAAAAAACATTGAAGTGCCGGTGTAACAGATGAGTTCTCGTCCGAAACCCTGATACTCCGAAAGAGATTGTCCAGTTTGTACGTGAAGTGCGTCCTGTTTTTGCCGTGACCCTCTCTACTCTTTCGCACATGCTATGCGGGTGAAATGATGATACCATGCCAAGTGTCAACATTTTCATAGTTCATTTTATAGTGATTTTCAATTTCACGGTCATTTAGCTCTCTAAACAATTAGGTAAATGACTGAAAAACAACAAATGATGTCAGAACATTTTGGAAATTGATGACGTCGCTTCGAATGCTACATACTGAACACAAAAGAAGTCTGGAGTTCAAATAAGTGTAAAAAACATTGAAGTGCCCGTGTAATAGATGAGTTCTCATCCGAAACCCTGATACTCCGAAAGAGATTGTCCAGTTTGTACACGAAGTGCGTCTAGTTTTTGCCGTGACCCTCTCTACTCTTTCGCACATGCTATGCGGGTGAAATGATGATACCATGCCAAGTTTCAACATTTTCATAGTTCATTTTGTAGTGATTTTCAATTAATGATCATTTAGCTCTCTAAAGAATTATGTAAATGACTGAAAAACAACAAATGATGTCAGAACATGTTGGAAATTGATGACGTCTCTTTGAATTCGTCATACTGAACACAAAAGAAGTCCGGAGTTCAAATAAGTTTAAAAAACATTGAAGTGCCCGTGTAACAGATGAGTTCTCGTCCGAAGTTCTGATACTCCGAAAGAGATTGTCCAGTTTGTACACGAAGTGCATCCAGTTTTTGCCGTGACTCTCTCTACTCTTTCGCACATGCTATGTGGGTGAAATGATGATACCATGCCAAGTTTCAACATTTTCACAGTTCATATTGTAGTGATTTTCAATTTCATGGTCATTTATCTCTCTAAACAATTAGGTAAATGACTGAAACACTACAAATGATGTCAGAACATGTTGGAAATTGATGAC
>NW_021299036.1:0-1946 GCF_002162155.2 Triticum dicoccoides
TCGACACCAACGCCGTGGCAAAGTTACAAACAACTAAACTACTGAAGTCTGTAAGCAAGTTACAAACAAGTAAGCAACATCTAGGAAGTATACATTACCTAGCTCTTAAATCTACACTATCCGTATGATGACACAATGGTTCAGCATAACTATTTTATCCTTAGCAAGCCATGATTATGTAAAAATATCAAAAAATAATTGAGCAGCAACATTGTATTGTTAGTTATAATAAGGTTTTCATATTTTTATTGGAAACTTGGTTGGTGGGAAAGGACGGAATAAAGTGTGCACACCAGCTAGTCATAGCCTATACGCATACGCATGAACAGAAGTTCACGACGTAATAGGCAACAATGAAATTATGTTTTGGTTTTGTGAAATATGGCGAACCAGCGTCTGTAACAGACCGTAGGTTTTTCTTAATTGGTTGCCCTCGTCAAGACACCCAAGGGGAACAATATGAAGGCTATATTATGCTGCAACTACATATCAGATAACAAAAGCAGTATTTACTTTACAACTGGCATATATATACAAGAACTTTCATGCATATATAATTGGAGGGATGTAGACCATAGTTATGAATTTATGTGAATAACAATTCGAAACATATGTTAATTCTACAAGAAAACAACATACCATATGCGGACACAACATGTATATCTCTCCCCCACCCCAATATGCAGGCACATTCTGAACTTCTCATAGATTAATGTGACAAATATAACATCCATCATAAGAGTGAGATAATGTTCCGTTGTGAGGTTCAGATAGCAAGAAAACAACGTACCATATCCAAATGAGCTCAAGATAGACGCCGAAATAAAGGGAATAGCTTCAGGTGCCGAGTTGATTAAAATATTAAGACCCATGCTTCATATATATCAATTGACCATGAGTGTGTGGAATTTCGGCTGATTCACAACCATCCGTAGTGGAAGGAAGAACCAAAGGGCACTGATGTTTCATGGACCAGCCCCTGCAACACAAGAAATCGACGTCAATGACCATACAACGAATGGATCTGAAAACTCACAAAAATAAGAACTTGGAGGCAAACACAAATAGAAGAGAATAAGGAAACCAACTCTTCCGGTCCAATCGACCATGGGCGAGCCTCAAGTTGTTGAATCTATATGACCTGACAAAAGAGGATGACATGGGAGGACTAACGAAACAAACAAGCGACCTGACAGGGACATGTATCACGGTGCCCTACAAACAGCAAAAAGTAAAGGTGTTTAGTTACATGCCATTATTTTCTCTTCCAACTTGTGTGGAAAACAGTGGAGAGACTATCAATTGTCATATTATTATTTTGCACTGATGTGCCTGAAGAAATTCACCTGTGGACTCGGCTTGCTTGTGACATTTTATCCAATAAAAACACAACACATGCGAAAATCAGTAACTGGAACCTGCCAACTTTTTTCAAGAAAATCAATATGACCAAGCATGACACACACACACACATGCTCAATGCCTCCTATGCAGAATTATAAACAAAAGATTGATTACAAAGATCAGTAATTTGAAGTTCATTAAGTATGATGCCGAAATCATGAGGCGCGAATGCTTCTGTGTTCTCCCTGAAATTTTCAGATACAAAGAAAAATTATGTTGCCGTACAACAAAGTTAGCCAAAATTGTAAGATATCGCTCCTCCTCCATCGACTTTTTCTATAACAAAACACCGAAATACAAACCAAAATTAGGAGAAACAAAACCAGAACCGAACAATGGGGTTAAGATCGTTGGTCCTGTCGATAGTCTCCTAAAGTTCTCCGTCTGAAATCTGAACCCAATGTCCGCTGCAAACAAAACCACATAAATCACACTTCAGTTAGAGCCAAATGTCCGCAGCAGTACTACTCTAGGAGAAACACAGGAGTGAGAGGGGATATATGTCAAGCGCGTAGGCATGGGCATACTTCACGTTGGGTACT
>NW_021299037.1:0-10923 GCF_002162155.2 Triticum dicoccoides
GCACTCATGCAGACGGAGGTCGCGGCGAAGCTCAGGACTAAGCCCCTTACGGAACCTTGCTTGCTTCTTGGCATCAGTAGAAACTTCCTCAGTTGCATATCGTGCGAGGTTACCGAACTCCCTGCTGTAAGCATCCACAGAGAGTCGGCCCTGAGTGAAACTGCAAAATTCCTCACGCTTACGGTCCATGAGACCCTCCGGAATGTGATGTTCACGGAAAGCCTCGCTGAATTCAGCCCAAGTAGTGGCATGGCCTGCTGGACGCATAGCTCCATAATTCTCCCACCATAGACTGGCGGGGCCTTCAAGATGATATGCAGCAAAGGTGACCTTGTCAGCCTCAGCTACTAGCGCAGAACGCAGTTTGTGAGAAATACTGCGAAGCCAGTCATCAGCGTCGAGAGGCTCGACGGAGTGGTGGAACGTGGGTGGATGTAATTTGATGAAATCACTGAGTGACACCGCGTTAGTCCTCTGATGGTGTGCTGTGTTCTGTTCAATACGCCAACAAACGGTTGGTCTCCCGCTTGTTTCTTTCGGCTTCCATCATAACCTCGGCTAGGGAAGGAGGATGAGGCAGATTTGCATTCCTGACTTCGCTGCCTTCGGCCTGCTCTTGGGGAGCAGGGTTAGTGCGCGTGTTGACCATCCTAGGTAAACAAGACAATGATTTAGTCAGGATGATAAAGTTCCGACATAGGATACAGAATGTAAGGAATAACTCGGAATGCAAGATGATCATCCGTATGACAAGGTAGATACAGAAACTGCTTCTTTATTCCATCGTCATACACACCATACAAGGTTTAGTACAAGACCAAACAAGGTACTATTACGGTGAAAAGAGGGTTACATCTCATCGGAGGCATTCCAAGCTCCTATACATTATTTTTCCACACCTCTGGAAGGCGATACAAACTAGGTCATATCCCACGAGTCACGCAGGACGATAGACGACACAGCTAACACGAACTAGTGATACTACTACTAACTCAGACCGATCCGTAGTAGTCCTCGTAGAAGTCACCTCCATAGCCTGGAAGCTCAACATGATCATCCGGAAACAGACGATCTCGCGGAGCCTGTGGACCATAGGGGCTAGGATGAGGTCTTGGACCAACAGATGGTGGCCTACGGGGACCACGAGGTGGGGTGATGCCTCCTACATCACGCCAACCCATCACGCCTGGCAGAGCAGATCTCACAGGATAGAGATCGCGCATATCCGAATATCCAGCTTGCACCGCCGGTGCAAACCGAGTCAATGTGGCCCAGTGGTCAGCACGGGTATTGAAGAGCTCTAACCTCAAGGCCCGATTTTCACGGTCCTTATCCTCGAGCATCTTAGCAGTGGTGCGGGTCCGTGAATCCTCCTGGGTGGGGTCAGCATAGATAGCTTGGAGATACCCTTGTGCTCCCGGAAGTGATCCTGGCATATACCGGAAATCAGAGTCCCGAAATAGACCAGATCTGACTCGCATAATGGTCATCATAGAGTAGGCGGCGTCCTGCACAGCCATCTCAATAGTAACCCCGAGTCCATAGGAGCAGTGAAGGGGCTCGGTGGACCCAGGATAAGATGGAAATATCCTGACAGTGCAGAGATACTGGCTTTGATTAAAGTCTCGGAATTGCTCTTCGACCGTGTACTCAGGATACCAGCGGTATCCAGCCTCAGTCATTACCCTGACCAACATGGCGGTATGACCGGGTACATCTAGGCATCGAGTCAGGCGAACCACTTGATTGAGGTCGCGAGTGGCCATCTGAAAACACAATCATAATGCAAAGGCATTAGAATTTCTAGCAAAATTTCGGCAGCATAACAGCTGTAAATGCTCAAGAAGGATTTTGAGACATTTGATAAAGGATTTCATTCACACTTAACATCATCATATCAAAGTTCTGAGTCCATCCTAGCAACATAATGTGGTAGTAGAACTAAACTAGGCTTGTAACCATCGAACCTATAAGGTACTACTGATTAGTAACGCGTGATCCTGATAGAGAGAATAGATCCTAATTCCTTAACCCCCGGTGGAAGAATAGACTGACTCAGATCAGAATGTCATAAGATAAAGAAGTAAAAAGAGCCTTACGTTCCAACCCACAAACAATTCCCCTACATATAACTAAAGAATTTCTAGACTCAACATCGACTAGTTTGGCTTGGAGAACCTACAGGCAGTCCGGCTCTGATACCAACGCTGTCAGGACCCCGACTCGATGTCACATCGATCTAGCCTGTAGCACCTCATATCACTTTGCGGCCTCACGCACGGTATCCCCACGGGTGTCGCCTTACCTTTGCCCGGGACCGTTTGCGCCTTTTGGCTCACGTATATGATAGTGTCGCTAGCATCCATATGATAAGGAGCCCGGGCTGACATGACTAGTCGTAAACCCAAAGTGGCACAGACTTACAGGGACAGGCATTCATGACCCAGCCTCGAACGTGTCGGTCAACAGCAAGTGGGTCCGGGCTGTAGCACTGGGCTAGCAGGACTCCGGTAAACCGGGCTGTAGCGGGCTAACAGGACTCCGGTACTCAATGCGTGACATTTCCCCGAAGGGACAGACACCGGAACGAGGAAGGACACATGCCGGCCAGCCTAAGTGTTCCAGAGCAGTAGCAAGCTACCATGGCTCAGCGGTAACACTAGGAGACATTTCCCGGTAAGAGGGGCTACTAAAGATAAACAACTAGATAGTCAGATCCCACACATACCAAGCATTTCAATCATACACACAATATGCTCGATATGTGCAAATACAACGAAGCATCACAACATGACTCTATGACACAAGTACTTTATTTAAGGCTCAGAGAGCCATACATAACATACACAAAGGTACGGGTCACACGACCCAGCATTCAAGTCATACAGTCATACAAACCAGCAGCGGAAGTAACTTGTCTGAGTACAGACAACTAGTAAAATAAAAGAGGCTTGGAAAGCCTAGCTATACTACGAGGTCCTTCACAAGCTCAGGATCACCACCTGGGCCTTAGCCTACTCATTGATGTCAACGTCTATGTAGAACCCATCAGAAGGGGTTGCAGCGTCTTCTGTAAAAATGTAAATTATAGCAACATGAGTACAAAGGTACTCAGCAAGACTTACATCAGATCCTACATACATGCATATTATCAAGAAGGGTTGGTGGAGTTGTTGCAGCAAGCCAGCTTTGACTCTTGGCTAGGCTAACCTACGAGACTCCAACTCGAAATGGTTTTGCGCACACGAGTCCACTACTCACCAATTCAATACACTACCGAGGATCCACCTCCGTCTTCCTACGGAAGAGCCATCCTCGGCACTCACACTTATCTTGAGGCTTTTAGTAGTTTCCATTTACTTGTCTATGAACTGTATAGGCAACCAAGTAGTCCTTTACCGCGGACGCGGCTATTCGAATAGATCATGATAACCCTGCAGGGGTGTACTTCTTCATACATGTTTCCACCACTTAGCGTATGCACACGACATGTGCTCGGCAGACTTCAAGCAAAAGCCGACGTGGGTGTAGACCACGACCTACCTAAACCCTTAAGCCTCTAGTCCAGGTTTATCGCCTATTCGGGTTCCATCCGCAGGGAGTCCGGCCGAGGTTTCCCATACGGCCCCGAACGATGTGAACAGGGTTCCCGAGATACCTAACGGGTATTCGGTACACCCGGCCACGTACCTACCGCATCACAGCCCACCCCTACGGTCAGCGCTGTCCACGGCCTCCAGTAGGCTACAAACACCAGAAACTACTTGCAACTCCTGGACAGAGAGCTAGGGTGAATAAGAAGTCGAGCGGGGTCATATTTCAGGGCCCAATGCATGGTAGTAGCTGATTCTTAAATCACACATACAGATCTCAGTGCTTAAGGTCGGCTTCAATGAAACAACCCACCATGTACTCCTACATGGCCTCTCATCGATACCTTTACCAAAACGTGTTCACCACACCACTCTTATTACCGACATAATCATTTCACTCTAGCCCATCACCCAGATGAACCAGACCTGACACGACTCTAAGCATAGCAGGCATAGCAAGGTAGGAACAACACATACATATGGCTCAATCAACTCCTACACATGCTAGTGGGTTTCATCTAGTTACTGTGGCAATGACAGGTCATGCAGAGGAAGTGGGTTCAACTACCGTAGCACACAGCAGTTTGAAACGCGTTGTCCTAATGCAGTAAAAGAGAGCAGGAGCGAGAACATGGGATTGTATCGATATGATCAAATGGTTGGTTGCTTGCCTGATGGTTCGATGCACTGATACGGTTCTTCGTTAGGGTAATCACGGTACTCCTCGGGGGCAGATCCTGCCGCAAAGAACACCGATACACAACCATCACCAAACAATGTGCAACAATATGATGCATGCATGAAACATGGCAATATGAGTGTGTTGGGCTAATGCAACTAAAACCAGAAGGGTTTGAACCAATTTGAATCAAAGATTCAAATTTCAAACTCAAACATGGCCCTTTAAAGTGTTTTTCCTTGTTCTGCATTAAACATCAAGTTAACTTGTTTAGTCATGCATGAAAATAGTACAGATGGATAGATTGGATTTTTCTGATCATTTTTCATATATAATTTGTCTGATTTGCAGTTACTGAATAAAAGTTATGAATTTTTGAAGTTTAAATTATATTCTGGAATTTCCTATATTAGAATAATTCCAGAAAATCAATTATTGCGTCAGCCTGACGTCAGTGTGACGTCAGCAGGTCAACGGAACACGTCCGGGTCAAACCTGACAGTGGGTCCCGCATGTCAGGGTGATTAATTTAATTAAAGTTTAATTAAAACTAAACCTGTTTAATTAACAGGGCTGGGCCCCACCTATCATTGACTCAGGGGAGTCAACCAGGGCCCACCCGTGGTCAAACCCGGGTCGGCTGCACCGGCGTTTAGCCGCCGGCGAGCCCGACGCGGCGGCGGAAGTGATTTTTGCCGTTCCGGCAACCAAACGAGCCGCGGAGGCCACCGGAGAGGAGCTGAGGTCGAGCCGCAGCTCTTGGTGGAGCCCGTTGGGGTCGGGGTGGCCGGAGTTGGCGCCGGCGACGACTTTGGCGGCCACCGGGGTTCAGCCGAGGACAAACTTGATGCTAGGGTGTGCAGGGAGGTGCGGAACGTGCACGGTTGGGCCTAACGCAGCGTGGTGAGTGCGTTGGACACCGCGGGTTGGCCGGAGGATGGCCGGGAGCACGTCGGCGACGAGATCCGCGGCGGTGCGTGCGTGTGATCTTCGTGCGGTGGCTACACGGCTCGGGAATGAGAGAGGGAGGGTCGGAGGGGTAGCTAGGCTCACAGCGCTCCCGTAGAGGCCACCGGCGGGGTCGGGGACGAGCTGAGGCGGCGACGGCGTTGAAGGGGATCTCCGGCGACGGCGAGCTCGGGCGAGGTCGGTGCGGTGGTCTCGGGCCGCACGAGCACACGGGGCTCGGCTAGCTCGATGAAGTGGACGGCGGCGGAGCTCCTGGACACGGCGGCACGGCGTGGGGTTGACGGAGGGCGTGGCTACGGCGAGGGGGTGGCGGCGATGGCGTCGGCCATGGCGTGGGAGAGCGAGGGAGAGGAGCTGGAGAGGAGAGGGGGTGTCTGGGAGGTTCGGGAGAGAGAGAGAGGCCGATTCACGGCGTTAGCCGGGCGAGGGAGGCGGCGAGGCGGCGAGCAGGTGCGTGGCACCCATGCGGTGCTCGCCGTCGAGCACCTGCCTGCCTGCCTGGCCGGCAAGCAGCTCGCTGGCGCGGTGCTGGGCTGGGCCGGCAGGTGGGCCGGGTGCTGGGCGCCAGGTAAGCTTTTTCCATTTTTTCTGTTTTCTGTTTTTTTTAATACTTCTACAACTTTGTTGAATTAAATAAAATACTTAGGCTACTCCTAAAATCACCAAACTACTCCTGGTCCATAATTGGATTATTTCCAACATGAAACATTTTAGTTTGGAGTTATTTGAGCATTTAAATATTTTATATAATTTTAAATGCCCAAATTCAAATATTTATGATTTAATTCAAAACCCTAAGATGGCCTAGGAAAATGTGCACCACTTTTGGCAGAGGTTCTGAACCAAGACAAAAATGATGGGCATTTTAGAAGGGCATTTCAGGTTCATTGAAAATATTTTTAGTAACCCTAGTTGGTTTCAGAGGGGGCTGGGGGTTCTGTCATCCCCATTTCAAGTTTCTGATGAAGAATAGACATGATGCAACACTATAATGCATGAACTAGCTAGGGTGTGACAACTCACCCCCACTCAAAAGAATCTCGTCCCGAGATTTGGGTTCCTCCGGGAAGAAGGCGGGATACTCGAGTCGAAGACGATCCTCCCTTTCCCAAGTTGATTTATCCTCAGAATGGTGCGACCATTGAACTTTGAGAAACTTGATATTATGACGTCGAGTGGTACGCTCGGCCTGATCGAGGATACGAATGGGGTACTCTTGATATGTAAGATTATCTTGGAGATCAAGCATTTCGTAGTCCACTCCACGGATAGGATCCGAGAAGCAACGCCTGAGTTGAGAAACATGGAAGACATCGTGGACTCTGGAGAGGTGCGGAGGTAGTTCCAACTGGTAGGCAACTTCTCCTCGTTTGGCGAGAATGCGAAAAGGTCCAATGTAACGAGGAGCCAATTTGCCTTTGATACCGAAACGATGGGTTCCCTTCAGAGGGGTAACCCGAAGGTAAGCTTTCTTGTCAACCTCGAAAGTCATAGCCTTATGTTTTCGGTCATATTGACTCTTTTGACGAGATTGGGCTGTTTTCAACTTTTCACGAACGATGCTAACTTGCTCTTCTGCTTCCTGAATCATATCCGGGCCAAAGAATTGTCTTTCCCCGGTTTCTGACCAGTTAAGGGGTGTTCGACACCGTCGTCCATAGAGAACTTCAAAAGGGGCTTTACCCAATCTAGATTGATAGCTGTTGTTGTAAGCGAATTCGGCAAATGGAAGGCACTTCTCCCAACCCATTCCGAATGAGATAACAGAGGCTCGAAGCATGTCTTCTAGAATCTGGTTGACGCGTTCCACTTGACCACTCGACTGAGGGTGGAAAGCGGTGCTAAAGGAGAGACGGGTTCCCATAGCATTTTGGAAACTTTCCCAAAATCGAGAGGTGAAAAGACTTCCTCGATCCGAGTTAATTTCCAAAGGAACACCATGGAGAGACACTATCCGAGGGATGTATAAGTCTGCCAGCTGACTAGCGGTTATACTCTCACGAACAGGTAGGAAATGGGCTACTTTGGAAAGACGATCGACAACGACGAAGATAGCATTATTCCCTCTCTTGGTCCTGGGAAAACTGGTAATGAAATCCATACCAATTTTATCCCATTTCCATTCAGGAATAGCTAAGGGTTGAAGGGTGCCAGCAGGCCGTTGATGCTCTGCTTTTACACGACGACAGACATCGCAATTAGCAATATACTGAGCAATTTCTCTCTTCATCCTAGTCCACCAGAACCTCTGGCGTAGGTCCTGATACATCTTAGTACTACCGGGATGAATGGTGAGAGGAGATTCATGAGCCTCCTTAAGGATCAATCGTCTCAGGTTTCGCACTTTGGGAACCACTAGTCGATTCCCGAAGTATACGACCCCTTGATCATTAATGGAGAAACAATTCGCAATTCCTTTCTTGATGTTTCTCTTGATGCGGGAGATTCCCGGATCTACCTTCTGTGCCTTGATGATCTGGTCCGAAAGGGTAGGTTTCGCCACCAAGGTGGAAAGGAAACCTTGAGGAACAATGTGAAGGTTAAGCTTCCGAAATTCCTTATGGAGAAGCGGTTGACTTTGTTGTAACATTAGGTTGTTACAATAAGATTTACGACTTAGCGCATCAGCCATGACGTTGGCTTTCCCTGGGGTGTAAGTTATTCCTAAGTCGAAATCTGTGATCAACTCGACCCAACGTCTTTGCCTGAGATTCAAATCCGGTTGGGTGAAGATGTACTTCAGACTTTGGTGATCAGTGAATATTTCACAACGATTACCGAGGAGGTAATGTCGCCAGGTTTTAAGTGCATAGACTATAGCTGCAAGCTCTAGATCATGAGTAGGATAATTCTCCTCATGTGGGTGCAATTACCGGGAGGCGTAAGCAATTACATGTCGATCTTGCATGAGAATACAACCTAGTCCTTGTCGCGAGGCGTCGCAGTAGATAACAAAGTCCTTGGAGAAGTCTGGCGGTACCAGTACGGGAGCAGAAGTCAGGCGTCTTTTCAGTTCCTGAAAGCTGTGCTCACATTGTGGAGTCCATTCGAATTTCTTATCTTTCTTGAGGAGTTCGGTTAGAGGTTTAGCAACTTTGGAGAAGTTTTCGACAAAGCGACGGCAATAGCTCGCTAAGCCTAGAAAACTCCGAACTTGCTTGACCGATTCAGGTGGAGTCCAATTAAGGACGGCTTGAACTCGCTCAGGGTTAACAGCAATACCTTTACCAGATATTACATGACCCAGATAGGTCACTTCTGACAACCAAAATTCACATTTGGAAAACTTGGCATAAAGGCGGTGCTCTCGAAGTTTCTTCAACACTAGCCTTAGATGTTCGGCATGTTCTTCCTCGTTCTTGGAGTAGATGAGTATATCATCGAGATAAACTACGACGAATTTATCCAAATACTCCATGAAGATTGAGTTCATTAACCGAGAAAAGGTGGCTGGAGCGTTGGTTAAGCCGAAGGACATGACTGTGTACTCGTATTGGCCATAACGAGTAACAAAGGCCGTTTTAGGAATGTCCCCCTTTCTGATTTTGATTTGATGGTAGCCCAACCTCAAATCCATCTTGGAGAAGACTGAGGATCCAGCGAGCTGATCATACAGGTCGTTGATCCTGGGGAGCGGATATTTGTTCTTGATTGTGACCAAATTGACAGGTCGGTAATCTACAACCATCCGGTCCGTACCATCCTTTTTCTTGACGAAGAGGACGGGGCAAGCCCACGGAGATGAACTAGGTCGGATGAAACCCTTTTTCAAGGACTCATCGAGTTGTTTCTTAAGCTCGGCTAGTTCTAGTGGTGCCATCTTGTAAGGTCTTCTAGCAATCGGGACGGTTCCTGGAATGAGGTCTATTACGAACTCAACATCCCTGTCGGGTGGAACACCTGGCAATTCCTCTGGGAAGACATCCGGAAAGTCACGGACTACCGGGACGTCCTCAAGGTCTGGCAAAGGGCTGGCGTTAAGAGAATATAACTGTCGCTTGGCTATTCAGGTCAAGACATTGACTATCTTCCCTGAAGGATGGGTAAGTTGAACAGTCCTAGTGAAGCAATCAATTTGGGCATGATGAACTGACATCCAGTCCATACCCAGAATGATATTAATATCTGAAGATTTGAGGGCTATCAAAGATGCGAGGAAAACTAGTCTGTCGACTTGGATTTCATTTCCATGGCTTACTCTAGAAGTTTGCCATTTGGATCCCGGAGTTTGAATTACCATAGAGGTTGGCATGTCACAGAATGCGATGTTATGCAAACGAGCATAATTTTCGGATATAAAAGAATGAGAGGCTCCTGTATCGAAAAGAACAGATGCCGGGTGGCAATTAACAAGAAGCGTACCAAGAACGACGTTGGGATCCTCTTGAGCTTCCTCGGCAGAGATACAGTTTACATGGCCACGTGCAGCGGTGGCCGGCTTGGCGTGGAACACTTTCCCTGTCGGCTTGCCACGGCCAACAACTTTAGCAGATTGGTTGGGGTTGGTCTGGGGACACTCACGCATATAGTGACCAGATTCCCCACACTTGAAACAAGTCACGGAACTGGTACGTGGAGGAGCATTGCTGGTTGGACCCCCATAGGGCTTGGCTGGTGTAAACTGTTGAACGGGGCGAGGCGCCTGGAAGGATGGCCTCGGTGTGAACCTGGGTGGCAGGGCGGTGTTGGGCACCCATACGCGGCGCTTCTGAGGACCAGCACCGGATGAGGAACCCGCGTCACGGCCATGCTTGCGTGTTGCGTCATAATCAGTCTGACCAGTCTCAGCACTGATGGCCTTGTTAACAAGTTTCTGAAAGGATGTGCACTCATGCAGACGGAGGTCGCGGCGAAGCTCAGGACTAAGCCCCTTACGGAACCTTGCTTGCTTCTTGGCATCAGTAGAAACTTCCTCAGTTGCATATCGTGCGAGGTTACCGAACTCCCTGCTGTAAGCATCCACAGAGAGTCGGCCCTGAGTGAAACTGCAAAATTCCTCACGCTTACGGTCCATGAGACCCTCCGGAATGTGATGTTCACGGAAAGCCTCGCTGAATTCAGCCCAAGTAGTGGCATGGCCTGCTGGACGCATAGCTCCATAATTCTCCCACCATAGACTGGCGGGGCCTTCAAGATGATATGCAGCAAAGGTGACCTTGTCAGCCTCAGCTACTAGCACAGAACGCAGTTTGTGAGAAATACTGCGAAGCCAGTCATCAGCGTCGAGAGGCTCGACGGAGTGGTGGAACGTGGGTGGATGTAATTTGATGAAATCACTGAGTGACACCACGTTAGTCCTCTGATGGTGTGTTGTGTTCTGTTCAATACGCTCCAACAAACGGTTGGTCTCCCGCTTGTTTCTTTCGGCTTCCATCATAACCTCGGCTAGGGAAGGAGGATGAGGCAGATTTGCATTCCTGACTTCGCTGCCTTCGGCCTGCTCTTGGGGAGCAGGGTTAGTGCGCGTGTTGACCATCCTAGGTAAACAAGACAATGATTTAGTCAGGATGATAAAGTTCTGACATAGGATACAGAATGTAAGGAATAACTCGGAATGCAAGATGATCATCCGTATGACAAGGTAGATACAGAAACTGCTTCTTTATTCCATCGTCATACACACCATACAAGGTTTAGTACAAGACCAAACAAGGTACTATTACGGTGAAAAGAGGGTTACAT
>NW_021299038.1:0-1193 GCF_002162155.2 Triticum dicoccoides
GTTCTTCGTTAGGGTAATCACGGTACTCCTCGGAGGCAGAACCTGTCGCAAAGGACACCGATACACAACCATCACCAAACAATGTGCAACAATATGATGCATGCATGAAACATGGCAATATGAGTGTGTTGGGCTAATGCAACTAAAACCAGAAGGGTTTGAACAAATTTGAATCAAAGATTCAAATTTCAAACTCAAACATGGCCTTTTAAGGTGCTTTTCCTTGTTCTGTTTAAAACATCAATTTAACTTGTTTGATCATGCATGAAAATAGTACAGATGGATAGATTGGATTTTTCTGATCATTTTTCATATATAATTTGTCCAATTTGGAGTTACAGAATAAAAGTTATGAATTTTTGAAGTTTAAATTATATTCTGGAATTTCCTGATTTAAATTAAATCCAGAAAATCAATTACTGCGTCAGCCTGACGTCAATGTGACGTCAGCAGGTCAACGGAACAGGTCTGGGTCAAACCTGACAGTGGGTCCCGCATGTCAGGGTGATTATTTTAATTAAAACTTAATTAAAACTAATCCTGTTTAATTAACAGGACTGGGCCCCACCTGTCATTGACTCAGGGGAGTCAACCAGGGCCCACCCATGGTCAAAGTCAAAACCAGCGACGCCGGCGTTTAGCCGCCGGCGAGCCCGACGCGGCGGCGGGAGTGGTTTTGGCCATTTCGGCCACCAAATGGGCCGCGGAGACCACCGGAGTGGAGCTGAGGACAAACCGCAGCTCTTGGCGGAGTCCGTTGGGGTCGGGGTGGCCGGAGTTGGCGCCAGCGACGACTTGGGCGGCCACCGGGGTTCGGCCGAAGACGAACTTGACGCTAGAGGGGTCGGTGAGGCTCGGGGAGTGGCTAGCTAGATGCTACGTGACACGGTGAGCATGATGGACACCAGTTTGTGGCCGGAGGATGACCGGGAGCACGTCGGCGACGAGCTCCACGGCGGTGGGTGCGGTTGAGCTCCGGGAGGTTGCTACACGGCTCGGGAGCAAGAACGGAAGGGAGGGGAAGATGGCTAAGCTCACAGTGAGTGCGACGGAGTCCTTGGTGCGGCCGGAGATGGACCGGAGCGACGACGGCGTTGAAGGGGATCTCCGGCGACGGTGAGCTCGGGCGAGGTCGGTGCGGTGGACTCGGGCGTTGCGAGCGCTCGGGGCTCGGCTGCTCGATGAAGTGGACA
>NW_021299039.1:0-878 GCF_002162155.2 Triticum dicoccoides
GGCCTGCAGGGCCGGCGGCGGCGCGCGGTGGGAGGCGGCAGCGGCGGGCAACGTGTCGCGCTGGGATTGGCCGAGGGGGCGGCGGAGGACGTGTCCGGCTGCGGCGGACATGTCCGATGGCAGCGGGAGGAAGAGGACTAGGGTTTGGACCGCGAATTTCGGGGGGGGGGAGGGGCATACTTATAGGTAGAGTGAGCTAGGAGAGTCCAAATGAGGAGCGGTTTTCGGCCACGCGATCGTGATTGAACGACCGAGAGCATGGAGGGGAGTTTGGTGGGTTTTGGGCCACTTTGAAGGGGTGTTGGGCTGCAAACAAAAGAGGCTTTTACGGTTACCCGGTTAACCGTTGGAGTATCAAACGACCTCCAAATGGCACGAAACTTGACAGGCGGTCTACCGGTGCAATACCAAGGCCGCTTGGCAAACCTCGGTCCATTCCGAGAACGTTTAACACTCACACACAATAGGAGACGAAAAGGGGAACGCCGGATGACATAGGAGCGCCGGATCGCAAAACGGACAACGGGGAAAATGCTCAGATGCATGAGATGAACACGTATGCAAAATGAAATGCACATGATGACATGATAAAATGCAACACGCAAGCAAATGACATGGCAACAACGGCGAATAACTGGCAGACACCTGGCGCATCGGATCCGGGGCGTTAGAGTTAGCAAAGAGCTGGCAACCAATGCATCGTTGGACTAAGTCCTAAGCATCTGCCCGGGCCGTCGGCCAATAAAATCTTGTACGGAAGGCCTTGCTTACAAGGGCCCGAGCTGCGGCGTGGTGCCCGCCGAGTCCGGCATGAATTTCAGCCAGAAGATTCCGCCCTTCCTCTTTGGAGATACACCTTTGAAGGACTCCGGTGGTGC
>NW_021299040.1:0-1648 GCF_002162155.2 Triticum dicoccoides
GTCGCCCGCTGCTGCGAGATCGAGATCGGCCGTCTCGCCGGCGATCTCGCCATGGCCGCCGCCGGCACACCGCCAGAACGGACAGGCCTCCTCTTCCTCTTAACTTGAATCCACGAATCCGGATGAATCAGATCGAAAAGAGTAAGGTTCGGTAAACTAACCTTTGGAAGGGGACCCTTCCATGGTCGGACCGCCGTCGCCGCCGTTCGACGGTGAACCACTCGCCGGACCATCTCCTTCCTCTCTCCCGCATGAAGCCCCACCCTTGCCAGATCTTCAACTGGCAACACTCTATCTACCGTCGAGGCCACCTCGTCCTCATCATAGCCCGCATGGAAGAATTCGCAGAATAGGTCGGAGGGAGTCGGCGTTGGTGGAGAAGCGTCCGGATCGTCGCCGTCTCCATCCGCATCATCCTCGTCGGCTCCGGCCAGCGCCCAAAACCGGCCGCCGACCCGAGCCATCGCCCCCGAGTGCATAGTCCCGGCGCTCGCCGGCCGGGCACTTGCGTCGCCTTGGTCGCCCCTATTGCGTCGCCCTGGTCGCCCCTATCGCGAGCGACTCTTAGATGAAAACTTGATTGTACCTTGACGATCTTGTTGGAAATCTATTTGGGCTTGTGAGGTTCCCCCGGCAATAAAGAATTTTGCCTGGCGTCTAACAACAGATTCATTACCAACCTGGCAAAGGAAAAATAGAATTGGCCTCGTAGGGACAAACTTATGTCCGGTGTGTGCTTTGGAAGTGGAAGCTAATTATCATCCTTTTGTGGTGTGTCCTCTAGCTCGTAATTTATTTAGGGCACTGTCTAAGGAGTGGAGACTCCCGAATCAGAAAGATATTCTGAATACTGGGCGAGAGTGGCTGTTTCAGGTCCTTGAGCCACTGGATGGCATTCGAAGGTGTATGCTGTTGTTGACATTCTGGAGATGTTGGTATGTTTGAAACGAGTTAGTTCACCATAAGCCGGCTCCTCCCGTTGAGGTGTCCTGCAGATTTGTTCAGAGCTACCTTGACTCGTTGATAGGTATTAAATTACATGCCAATGCTGATCCGTCAAAGGGGAAATCTGTCATCACTTATGCAAACCAGAGTAGGCCCAGTAATGCGATGATGGAGGAAACTGGAGTCCACCAGCGCTTGGCTGGGTTAAGTTAAATTCTGATGGCTCTTTTGTTGCAGAAGGAAATGCTGGTGCTGGGATTATCTTGAGAGATGATGCAGGCTCTATCATCTTCGCGGCATGCAGGAAGTTGTATTCTTGCCGGGACGCCCTTGAGGCGGAATTATGCGCGTGCATGGAAGGGCTCTCAGTAGCTATTCAGAGAACTGAGTTGCCGATTAACATCGAGCTGGATTCCACCGTTGCGATTCCATTGATCCAGGGTAACGAGGAGGATAGATCAGTTTATGCATCAATAGTTAAGGAGATAAAGTTCCTTTGAGGGCTTAGATTCTGTAGTATTACTCATGTTCCTCGGTCACATAATCAGGCTAGTGATTTTTTGGCTAGTTATGCTAGACTACAGGATAGGACAATGACTTGGTTGGGGCCAGGTCCTCCAGGAGTTTTGGATATTGCAAACAGAGATTGTATGAACACCATTATTAAGTAATACAAGTGTGTTTCCCGCAAAAAAAATACCTT
>NW_021299041.1:0-1616 GCF_002162155.2 Triticum dicoccoides
CTATCACTCATTTGAAAGTGTTTATACTACAGGTAATATCATGTTTTACATCATGGGTATAATAAAACCAAGTTAATTGTTGATAATTGTTTGAAGTAATATTGTGCACACACTTTCGTGTTAAGCTATCAATTTAGTAGTGGTATATTAGTTTTTTAATTGCGGCTTGATGAACTAGATTTTCAAAAGTGATGTGATTTGTGAAATTTTGTTTCATTTAGTTGATCTAAAGAGGGTCAGAGAATACCCTAAAGGATACCCATTTGCACCTCTACTGAGGAGCTAATAGTCCTAGTGTGCATCTTTCATTTTTACGATAATCAGATCCGGTTTCATTTATCTTTCTCTGGCGTTGTCTCCACATTGATTTTTTTTCAAACTACAGCTGTGAGTTTATCTAAGTATCTTGATGCCTCCTCATGTCTGTTTGGCTTTTTGTTGGAATGTCCTTGGTTGTTTGACTTTGTATGCTTGCAGAAAGAGGAATTGGTGGTCCTGAAGCTGATCTTTTGCACAACACCTGAGATTCTTGTCCAGTTAGATATGCTATTGTGATTTACTGGTTACGCAGGTAAGCTTACCTTCTGCAAGCAGGTTGGGGCACTTGAACTCTTCTTAAACAAAATGTACGGCTTTCCTTTTTACTGCCACTCCTCAAGTAGAAGAGAGGACCCAGATTTTCTCTACAACACTTTGCTTAGATGTTGCCCACCTGGCAGTGGTGGAGCTTGAAAGAAATATGAGGGGCGAAGTTAAGCAGTGGTAGGCACAATATTTGGAGAATGGTTTTTTCATATTCTGGAGAAATCGACCATGCAAAACAAAATTACCCTTCCATGAAGAAAAACATGATTTAGATTACCAAAATTGTAAATATACATTATTCTTGGCAACTTTAAATATCTCAAATAATTTGGACAAGTTAAAACATAATGAAATTTAAATTGCAAATTGCTAGATGATTGATTTTTATAGTCTTGTCTCTTAATTGCAGCAAAATATAATGTTTGCACTAGTGGAAGTGTATTTATTAAGTTAACAAGGAATGGATGCATCGGGCACGACAATGGCTGTGACTGAGCGAAACTGATTTTCACTTGTTAGGAATATGAACGAAATAGATCCCATACTGCCTTTTTCTCGCTAATCCCAGGCATGTCCAAGGATGTGCTAGAACTTATTTTGAGTGGACCGGTGGGGCAAGTGAAGCTGAACGCCAGGGCCTAACAGTCTTGGAGATGGTCCAGTGGCTGGCCACCTGTCACGCTTTCATGGCACACTGCATATTTGACAGTCTTTTCTCGACGCCCTGCTTCTTCATCCCTTCATTAGCAGCTCTCCATTCTCTTCCTCATGCCTTCACCCATCTACCTTCTCTTGTATTTGCTGATATTCTGCCCCCTCTCTATTGGATGTGCTCTTTCAGTTGCCTTCCCTGTCCATCCAACCGCCTCACTTTCAGCTAGCTCCTCCCTATTACTCTCCCAGTTCCTTCTGTTAGTGCAGGTTATTCTCCCTCTACTCCTCTAATGGCTGATGACTTAGGACCCTTCCCCTTTTGTGCATATGTTTGTGTCTGCTCATAGATGATAATGATGTCACATTAGTGGTAGCAT
>NW_021299042.1:0-3312 GCF_002162155.2 Triticum dicoccoides
GCCGGGGCCTCGTGGGCATTGGTCCTGGTTCGTGTAGAACCATTTGTCCCGGTTTGAGCCACGAACCGGGACCAATTGTCCTCGCTGCTGGCCCACAACCATTGGTCCCGGTTCGTGGCATGAACCGGGACAGAAGGGGTGGCTTTAGTCCCGGTTCATGCCACGAACCGGGACAAATAAGTTGCCTATATATACCCACCACTGCGGCAGAGCACTCCACAGTGCTCTGTTTTTTCAATCCGGCGAGGAGAGGGCATTTGGGTGCTCTAGTTCACCTCCTATGCACATGAGGTGTTCGATGAAATGCACGAGCCACACTAGTTAAGCTTTCTCCTCTCGAAGCTCAACCTAGGAGCTCCATTTTTTTCGAGATTTGTCTAGATTTAGGGGTCCGTCACGCCCCGTCCCCATTTTCACCGCCGTTGATCGCTCGCGCCGATCTCATCGCCGGCACCACCGTGGTGAGCCTCTTGTTCTTATCTTCTTTATGATACTTGTCTGATTTTCTTACTTTAGATAGATATTTGTCTGATTTTCTTAATTTTGACACACATAATTATATGTAATGCACGCAGATGAACCAGCAATGGATGTATGGTGACAGACACACCTCCGAGTACATTAAGGGCGTGCATATTTTTCTCGAAGTGGCTGAGGCAAACAAGCAGAATGGTTTTATGTGTTGTCCATGTAGTAAATGTGGGAATACGAAGTCTTACTCTGACCGGAAAATCCTTTACACCCACCTGCTTTACAAGGGTTTCATGTCACACTATAATGTTTGGACGAGGCAGGGAGAAATAGGGGTTATGATGGAAGACGGCGAAGAAGAAGAGGACGATGACAACCATGTGCCCCCTGAATACGGTGATGCTGCAACGGGGGGAGCTGCTGAAGATCAAGAGGAACCAGACGATGTGCCCGATGATGTTGCAATGGGGGAAGCTGCTGAACATCAAGAGAAACTAGACGATGTGCCCGATGATGATCTCCGCCGGGTCATTGTCTATGCAAGGACGCAATGCGAAAGTCAAAAGGAGAAGCTGAAGTTCGATCGCATGTTAGAGGATCACAAAAAAAAAGTTATGCCCCAATTGTGAAGATGGCAACACAAAGCTGGGTACCGTACTGGAATTGCTGCAGTGGAAGGCAGAGAATGTTGTGACTGACAAAGGATTTGAGAAGCTACTGAAAATATTGAAGAAGAAGCTTTCAAAGGATAATGAATTGCCCGACAGTACGTATGCAGCAAAGAAGGTCGTATGCCCTCTAGGATTGGAGGTGCAGAAGATACATGCATGCCCTAATGACTGCATCCTCTACCGTGGTGCGTATGAGGATTTGAACGCATGCCTGGTATGCGGTGCATTGCGGTATAAGATCAGACGAGATGACCCTGGTGATGTTGACGGCGAGCCCCGCAGGAAGAGAGTTCCTGCGAAGGTGATGTGGTATGCTCCTATAATACCACGGTTGAAACGACTGTTCAGAAACAAAGAGCATGCCAAGTTGATGCGATGGCACAGTGAGGACCGTAAGAAATACAGGAAGTTGAGAGCACCCGATGACGGGTCGCAGTGGAGAAAAATCGAGAGAGAGTATTGGGCTAAGTTTGCACGTGACCCAAGGAACATATGGTTTGGTTTAAGCGTGGATGGCATTAATCCTTTCGGGGAGCAGAGCAGCAATCACAGCACCTCGCCCATGACTCTATGTATGTATAACCTTCCTCCATGGATGTGCATGAAGCGGAAGTTCATTATGATGCCAGTTCTCATCCAAGGCCCTAAGCAACCCGGCAATGACATTGATGTGTACCTAAGGCCATTGGTTGAAGAACTTTTACAGCTGTGGAATGGAAACGGTGTACATGTGTGGGATGAGCACAAACAGGAGGAATTTAACCTGCACGCGTTGCTATTTGTAACCATCAACGACTGGCCCGCTCTCAGTAACCTTTCAGGACAGACAAACAAGGGATACCACGCATGCATGCACTGTTTAGCTGACACCGAAAGTATATACCTAGGAAGCTGCAGGAAGAATGTGTACCTGGGCCATCGTCGATTTCTTCCGACCAACCATCAATGTCGAAAGAAAGGCAAGCATTTCAAAGGCGAGGCAGATAATCGGAAGAAGCCCGCCATACGTACCGGTGATCATGTACTTGCTATGGTCAATGATTTACACGTAATCTTTGGAAAGGGTCCCGGCGGACTAGCTGTTCCGAGTGACACTGGGGGACACACACCCATGTGGAAGAAGAAATCTATATTTTGGCACCTAACCTACTGGAAAGACCTAGAGGTCCGCTCTTCGATCGACGTGATGCACGTGACGAAGAACCTTTGCGTCAACCTGCTAGGCTTCTTGGGCGTGTATGAGAAGACAAAAGATACAGCTGACTCACGGGAGGACCTGCAACGTTTGCACGAAAAAGGCGGCATGCCTCCAAAGCAGTATGAAGGTCCTGCCAGCTACGCTCTTACCAAAGAAGAGAAGGTAATCTTCTTTGAATGTCTGCTTAGTATGAAGGTCCCGACTAGCTTCTCGTCGAATATAAAGGGAATAATAAATATGGCAGAGAAAAAGTTTCAGAACCTAAAGTCTCATGACTGCCACGTCATTATGACGCAACTGCTTCCGGTTGCATTGAGGGGGCTTCTACCGGAAAACGTCCGATTAGCCATTGTGAAGCTATGTGCATTCCTCAATGCAATCTCTTAGAAGGTGATCGATCCAGAAATCATACCAAGGCTAAGGAGTGATGTGGTGCAATGTCTTGTCAGTTTCGAGCTGGTGTTCCCACCATCCTTCTTCAATATCATGACGCACGTCCTAGTTCATCTAGTTGACGAGATTGTCATTCTGGGCCCCGTATTTCTACACAATATGTACCCCTTTGAGAGGTTCATGGGAGTCCTAAAGAAATATGTTCGTAACCGCGCTAGGCCAGAAGGAAGCATCTCCATGGACCATCAAACAGAGGATGTCATTGGGTTTTGTGTTAACTTCATTCCTGACCTTAAGAAGATAGGTCTCCCTAAACCGCGGTATGAGGGGAGACTGACTGGAAAAGGCAGGCTTGGAGGGGAGACAATAATATGCAGGGACGGATATTCTTGGTCTCAAGCATACTGCACAGTTCTACAGAACTCTACCTTGGTGACCCCTTATGTCGATGAACACAAGAACAGTCTGCGCTCCAAACACCCAGAGTAGTGCGACGACTGGATTACATGTGAACACATCAGGACTTTCAGCAGTTGGTTGGAAACACGTCTCAGAGATGAAAACACTTTTTGTGATGAG
>NW_021299043.1:0-1115 GCF_002162155.2 Triticum dicoccoides
CATTTCACCCGCATAGCATGTGCGAAAGAGTAGAGAGGGTCACGGCAAAAACTAGACGCACTTCGTGTACAAACTGGACAATCTCTTTCGGAGTATCAGGGTTTCGGATGAGAACTCATCTATTACACGGGCACTTCAATGTTTTTTACACTTATTTGAACTCCAGACTTCTTTTGTGTTCAGTATGTAGCATTCGAAGCGACGTCATCAATTTCCAAAATGTTCTGACATCATTTGTTGTTTTTCAGTCATTTACCTAATTGTTTAGAGAGCTAAATGACCGTGAAATTGAAAATCACTATAAAATGAACTATGAAAATGTTGACACTTGGCATGGTATCATCATTTCACCCGCATAGCATGTGCGAAAGAGTAGAGAGGGTCACGGCAAAAACAGGACGCACTTCATGTACAAACTGGACAATCTCTTTCGGAGTATCAGGGTTTCGGACGAGAACTCATCTGTTACACTGGCACTTCAATGTTTTTTAAACTTATTTGAACTCCGGATTTCTTTTGTGTTCAGTATGCTGCATTCAAAGAGACGTCATCAATTTCCAACATGTTCTGACATCATTTGTTGTTTTTCAGTCATTTACCTAATTGTTTAGAGAGCTAAATGACCGTGAAATTGAAAATCACTTCAAAATAAACTATGAAAATGTTAAAACTTGGCATGGTATCATCATTTCACCCGCATAGCATGTGCAAAAGAGTAGAGAGGGTCACGGCAAAAACTGGACGCACTTCGTGTACAAACTGGACAATCTCTTTCGGAGTATCAGGGTTTCGGACGAGAACTCATCTATTACACGGGCACTTCAATGTTTTTTAAGCTTATTTGAACTCTGGACTTCTTTGTGTTCAGTATGCTGCATTCAAAGCGACGTCATCAATTTCCAACATGTTCTGACATCATTTGTAGTTTTTTAGTCATTTACCTAATTGTTTAGAGAGCTAAATGACCATGAAATTGAAAATCACTACAATATGAACTGTGAAAATGTTGAAACCTGGCATGGTATCATCATTTCACCCGCATAGCATGTGCGAAAGAGTAGAGAGGGTCACGCAAAAACTGGACGCACTTCGTGTACAAACTGGACAATCTCTTT
>NW_021299044.1:0-1779 GCF_002162155.2 Triticum dicoccoides
GGGGGTAGCAATGCCACCGGAGCGTCGTACCGGGTCCTCATACATTTGGGGTGGTGTTGTGGCATGTCCGAAGAGGCGGCACGCATCTCCGGGTTGTGGCCCCCCTCACGGACGGCAATGAAACGGTAGTAGACGTTCTGCGGTAACGATGCAGCGTGAATATTATTAAATACTTGGAGCGCGATAAAATCATGAGTTTTTTACACAACGTGGGCACATGTGCTATAGGACTGATGGTAATTTTTCATAATTTTTTGTGATGGAGAAGTATCTGAACACTTCCCTCTACGCGGATTGCTCTTCGCACGTCTATGACTGTGGCCGGCGGCCTCCGGGGGCTAGCATACCGTCAAATCTTGCGTAGGCGGCCTCTCACAAATCTGGAAGTGTTGAGGCGGTTGCAAACGCCCAGCACGCGTCTCCGGGGTGTGCCCCCCCCCCCTCACGGACGCCGCCGCCGCCGGCACCTTGAGGGGGGAAACGGACGCGTCGGGTCTACACGGAGTGGATGTAGCTGTGGGTTTGGCCCGGATGTTGCTTCCCGGTGTCCCTCTGGGACGACCTAACACAACCGGGTGGAGAGGTCCACTGGTCAAAGCCCGTCCGTGCAAAGTCAAAGGGCTAGATCCCGTGGTCAAACGCTACAGGGTTAGGCGGGACGGGGGCCCTGGGGGGTAGCAATGCCACCGGAGCGTCGTTCCGGGCCCTCATACATGTGGGGTGGTGTTGTGGCATGTCCGAAGAGGCGGCACGCGTCTCCGGGTTGTGGCCCCCCTCACGGACGACAATGAAACGGTAGTAGACGTTCTGCGGTAACGATGCAGCGTGAATATTATTAAATACTTGGAGCGCGATAAAATCAGGAGTTTTTTACACAACGTGGGCACATGTGCTATAGGACTGATGGTAATTTTTCATAATTTTTTGTGATGGATAAGTATCTGAACACTTCCCTCTACGCGGATTGCTCTTCGCACGTCTACGACTGTGGCCGGCGGCCTCCGGGGGCTAGCATACCGTCAAATCTTGCGTAGGCGGCCTCTCACAAGTCTGGAAGTGTTGAGGCGGTTGCAAACGCCCAGCACGCGTCTCCGGGGTGTGCCCCCCCCCCCTCACGGACGCCGCCGCCGCCGGTACCTGGAGCGGGGAAACGGACGCGTCGGGTCTACACGGAGTGGATGTAGCTGTCAGTTTGGCCCGGATGTTGCTTCCCGGTGTCCCTCTGGGCCGACCTAACACAACCAGGTGGAGAGGTCCACTGGTCAAAGCCCGTCCGTGCAAAGTCAAAGCGCTAGATCCCGTGGTCAAACGCTACAGGGTTAGGCGGGACGGGGGCTCTGGGGGGTAGCAATGCCACCGGAGCGTCGTACCGGGCCCTCATACATGCGGGGTGGTGTTGTGGCATGTCCGAAGAGGCGGCACGCGTCTCCGGGTTGTGGCCCCCCTCACGGACGGCAATGAAACGGTAGTAGACGTTCTGCGGTAACGATGCAGCGTGAATATTATTAAATACTTGGAGCGTGATAAAATCATGAGTTTTTTACACAACGTGGGCACATGTGCTATAGGACTGATGGTAATTTTTCATAATTTTTTGTGATGGAGAAGTATCTGAACACTTCCCTCTACGCGGATTGCTCTTCGCACGTCTACGACTGTGGCCGGCGGCCTCCGGGGGCTAGCATACCGTCAAATCTTGCGTAGGCGGCCTCTCACAAGTCTGGAAGTGTTGAGGCGGTTGCAAACGCCTAGCACGCGTCTCGGGGTGTGCCCCCCCCC
>NW_021299045.1:0-1173 GCF_002162155.2 Triticum dicoccoides
AACAGCATGATTTCCAAGACAGGGTTGCCGTACCACTCTGGTGCGGAACGTGTCCTTGTGGACCTTCGAATTTCAGTAGGGGCTTGATCAGAAGTATCTTGATCATTGTCATTAACTCCCTCTCTAGTCGGTGCAGGCACCTCAGGAACATTTTCTTGAGTTGCGCCATTTTCCGGTTCAAGAGGTAATACTTCATCAAGCTCTACTTTCCTCCCACTTACTTCTTTCGAGAGAAACTCTTTCTCCAGAAAGGACCCATTCTTGGCAACAAAGATCTTGCCTTCGGATCTGAGGTAGAAGGTGTACCCAATAGTTTCTTTTGGGTATCCTATGAAGACGCATTTTTCCGACTTGGGTTCGAGCTTTTCAGGTTGAAGTTTCTTGACATAAGCATCGCATCCCCAAACTTTTAGAAACGATAGCTTAGGTTTCTTCCCAAACCATAATTCATACGGTGTCGTCTCAACGGATTTCGATGGAGCCCTATTTAAAGTGAATGCGGCAGTCTCTAAAGCATAGCCCCAAAAAGAAAGCGGTAAATCGGTAAGAGACATCATAGATCGCACCATATCTAACAGAGTGCGATTACGACGTTCGGACACACCATTACGCTGAGGTGTTCCAGGCGGCGTGAGTTGTGAAACTATTCCACATTTTCTTAAGTGTGCCCCAAACTCGTGACTCAAGTATTCTCCTCCACGATCTGATCATAGAAACTTGATTTTCCTGTCACATTGATTTTCAACCTCACTCTGAAATTCCTTGAACTTTTCAAAGGTTTCAGACTTGTGTTTCATTAAGTAGATATACCCATACCTACTTAAATCATCAGTGAGGGTGAGAACATAACGATAGCCACCGCGAGCCTCAACACTCATCGGACCGCACACATCAGTATGTATGATTTCCAATAAGTCGGTTGCTCGCTCCATTGTTCCTGAGAACGGAGTCTTGGTCATTTTACCCATAAGGCATGGTTCGCACGTGTCAAATGATTCATAATCAAGAGACTCTAAAAGTCCATCAGCATGGAGCTTCTTCATGCGTTTGACACCTATGTGACCAAGGCGGCAGTGCCACAAGTATGTGGGACTATCATTATCAACCTTACTTCTTTTGGTACTCACATTATGAACATGTGTAGCATCACGTTCGAGATTCATAAAGAATAAA
>NW_021299046.1:0-727 GCF_002162155.2 Triticum dicoccoides
TGAATTTTTTGATATAATATTTGTGTTTTTAACATATTGAATTGAATTACTTTTATTTTTCTGAATTTTTTGATATATTATTTGTATTTTTAACATTTTGAATTGAATTAGTTTTATTTTTCTTAATTTTTTGATATATTATTTGTATTTTTAGAATTTTGAATTGAATTAGTTTTATTTTTCTGAATTTTTTGATATAATATTTGTGTTTTTAACATATTGAATTGAATTAGTTTTATTTTTCTGAATTTTTTGATATATTATTTGTATTTTTAAGATTTTGAAAAAGAAAAAGTATTTTGAAAAATACGTTTAGTCGCGGTTGGCCTGGCCAACCGCGACTAAAGGTCGTTGCGCGCGGGAACGCAAAAACCCGCCAAAAAACCCTTTAGTCGCGGTTGGTCTGGCCAACCGCGACTAAAGGTTACCCTTTAGTCGCGGGTCGCCTCCCCAACCACGACTAAAGGTTAACCTTTAGTCGCGGGTCGCCTCCCCAACCGCGACTAATGGGGGGGGGGGGCTATAAATACAAGGGCCCGAACCCTTTCTCGTCTTCTCCGATTCAACACCGCGCCGAAGGCCTGCCGCCGTCGCCCTCGCCCTCGACGACGCCCGCTGTCGCCCTCGCCCTCGACGCCGCCCGCCGTCGCCTGCCGTATGTTTGCACACCGTGCCCCGCCCCGGCCCACGCGCGCCGCCCCCTCTCGCCCACACGTACGGCGCCGCC
>NW_021299047.1:0-2927 GCF_002162155.2 Triticum dicoccoides
AGCATTATGGAAAGGCTTCTGTTTCAAGTCGACATAACAATACTTCCAATTATTTTGCAGTTGAGCTCAAAATTTATAATATTTGGAACCAAAGCGATTTAAACTGCATGTGTGTTATCCTTTATTCCAAATTAATGGAATGATTGTTTTAGCTCCCTAATACTATTGTGAGGATATGTTCATGGGTTATAAAGAGAAGCACCATGTGAATCCCCTCAGTTTAAATAGCTCTCTAATAATATTGTGGATATGTTCATGGGTTATAAAGAGATCCACCATGTGAATACCCTTAGTTTAAATAGATCAAGGATCTATGCGATTTATTTATTCAAATTTCATTGGAATTGGCAAATTTTGATAAAATTCAAGTGAGATTTTAGTCAACATCACTTCAAATGAAAGCATGATGACTGGAAAAGCAGAACTGCCATATTACATTAATAATAAGGCAATATTAATAGGGTCTGAAAATCTGGGATGTTACAAGCATTTTAACTGTTGTGTCTGGTCCTGTCCAACCTGAGTACTTTTGAAGTTACAAGGAACAGATCCACATTAGACAATTGAGTTACTATGGAATAATTATTTATCTATATTTATTTTAAAATTTGTATTTAAAACAAAAACAGTAATTATCCATACAAAAGTACACCCCTTGATAATTTTTGATAGTATCAATTTCAAACTGAATAAATAAAAATTAAACGGAAAAAGCTATCGCCCACCCAACTGATCACTTTGTGAGTGTCGATCACCTCCGTGGCCATCAGATCTGATTTCGGAAGGAGCAACCTCTACCCATTTTTTAGTATATTGTAACTTGCCTGTCATTGCAATCATTTCGATCTCAACGAGTGGTCTCGTGAGGACAACCATGTGCTAGGGAGGGTGGTGATGGTTGGTGATAGGTGGGAACCTGACGAACAAGTTCATCGCGCCGAGGAGCCCCAAGCCGAGCACCGACAAGGTGAGCCCCATGGCCGGCAGCGCTAAATCCTAATTGGTGTATGCTTTAGCTGGGGTTAATTAATATCGCCCTCGATCAATCGATCAGCCTAATTAAATAGCTCATGCTGCCCCACGATTGCCCTGAAGATCATATTCTTGCGGTACAAGTTGTAGCTATTTAAATAGCACGCATGCATCCGCACTATTGCGACCGGCCTAAATTTGAAACAAATCCCTTCTGAGATCCGGAGTAATAGAAACGGACACATGGTCTCCACTATGCAGACTTTGGCGCAAGAATATGTCTATCAAAATTTAATGAACTGTAGCATTATGAAAATGCTTCTGTTTCAAATTGACAAAATAATACTTCCAAATATTTTGCATTTGAGCTAAAAATTTACAGGTGGCCACTCTGACATTTTTCAAAGCTCCACATGCATGGATTTATAATATTTGGAACCAAAGGGATTTAAATTGCAAGTGAGCTATCCTTTATTCCAAATTAATGGAATGATTGTTTTATTTAGCTCCCTAATAATATTGTGAGGATATTTCCCTCAAAACAATACTGTGAGGATATGTTCATGGGTTCTAAAGAGAACCACCATGTGAACCCCCTCAGTTTAAGCAACTCCCTAATAATATTGTGAGGATATGTTCATGGGTTATAAAGAGATCCACCATGTGAATCCCCTCAATTTAAATAGATCAGTGATCTATACAATTTATTTATTCAAATTTCATTTAAGTTGCAAAATTTAATAAAATAGAAGTTAGGTTTTAGTCAACATCACTTCAAATGAAAATTAGTAATGACATATTGCGTTAATAATAAGGCAATATTAATAGGGTTTGAAACTCTGGTGTGTTACAAGTATTTGAACTGTTCAGTTGAGTCTGGTTTGAAGTTACAAGGAACAGATCCACATTAGACAATTGAGTATTTATCTATATTTATTTAAAAGGTATTTAGGACCAAAACAATGATTATGCATATAAAAGTACACACCTTGATAATTTTTAGATAGTATCAATTTCAAACTAAAGAAATAAAAATTATACGAAAAAGCTATGGCCCACCCGACCGATCACTTTGCGAGTGTTAATCACCTCCATGGGCATCTGATCTGATTTCGACAGGAAGGCTCAGGAGCAACCTCTACCCATTGTACAATACTGTAACTTGTGTATTGTTGCAATCATTTCAATCTCAACAAGGGGTATCTTGAGGACAACCATGTGCTAGGGAGGGTGGCGATGGTTGGATCCTGCAGCGGCGACGACCTAGTCTATGGGGACAATGAAGTTGATTCCGTGACGACGACGACACAAGTCTTGCCACTGCGGGCCTCCACGACTCAATCAGGTATCGATCAACAGATCACCTTTCCCCTGCTTGTAGGCCGTCAATCTCAAATTGATGGGCTTAGATTGTAGTAGGTAGCATTTCCCATCTAATCTCTTATGTACTAAGAAAGTGGTGTCAATTTTCATGCTAAGGAACAGACCACTGACATTTTTGTCTCAATTGAAATCAACATTACCAGAGTTTATAGGAGAGCATCGCTTGGAAGGGTGTTCTTTCGCTAGAAAAACAAGAATTTGAAGATTGCCCAACCCATGAAAAGGTCAGAATTCTCTATCGAGCACCACTTTCTATAGAAATTTATAGACATTTTGTTTTGAATGTCCTTGAAAAAGTCCTACGGACGTACCCTGCCAGTAGATGTGTAGTAGGTTTGATCAGTAGATATGGGTAGAGCGCAGAAGCATTGGAAAGAAACTATCACCCTTCTTAAAAGAGAAAAAGTTTGTACTGAACTATGATTTGAATTCCTTTCCTATTAATTTCCACGTGAAAAATGTTCATTGCATTGATCATAGCCTTTAAGCATATTAGAAGCAATGAATGGAAGAGAAAAACTTTCAATAAATCATAAAGAAGGAACCTACAAGAAAATAAAGAATTCTTCCAA
>NW_021299048.1:0-728 GCF_002162155.2 Triticum dicoccoides
GGAGATGGGGACGGGGCGCCGTGCCCGGTCCAGATCGGGCAGAGGGGGGGCGAGGAGCGAGGGGAGTGAGGGTTTCGTCCCCGATCCAGAACGTGGAGGGGAGTGGGGAACGAGGAGGAGAGTGGGCGACGTGGGGTGGCGGCGGGTGAGGGAGACGAGGGGAGAGGTAGGGATTTGTGCGGGGGAGTGGGGTGGCCGGGCTAGGGTTCGGTCGCCCCAGGGGGGTGTTGTAGGTGCCAGCTGGGCCGGCCTGGTTGGCCCGATGGCCAACTGGGCCGAGGCCTAGTGGGGGGTCCCCCTTTTTTTTGTATATTCTTTTCTGTTTTTATTTTATTTTACTTTTCTGTTTTCTATTATAGTTTTTAATAGTTTTCAGTTTTGTAAATTTATAAGACCAGTACCTAAAGGGAGGTTGTAAATTAGCCCGCTTCCATAATATATTTTGGAATTTTTAAAATATTTAGTTCGCATTTTTATAAATTTCAAAAGGGCATTTATAATAGGTTTAGCTGCTGTTTTAATTATTTTAGTGCATTGGAATAATTTATAGAAGTTTTGTTTCTTCACCATAATTATCTATGCAATATTTGACACGGTCCGAACAATTTTGTTTTAAAGTTTGAAAACTTTGTTTGTTTACTCGATTTTTGAATTTGAAATTCGAACTAGGTTCCGAACTAACGCGAGTTTATCCACAGTAACCGAGGTGACGTGGCATCATTAGCGGG
>NW_021299049.1:0-1538 GCF_002162155.2 Triticum dicoccoides
CAAGCTGACTGCTGGTTTGGTGTATTTGTCCTTTAAAAGGACCTGCGATCAAGTCGTCAGGGAAGGCCTCTGGAGAAGAAACCTGAAAAGCAGAAAAGAAACAGTGAAAGTATAAGTGTCCGGGAGCGGTCAAGCCGTATTGTGGATCACAAGCTAGTTATGCCTCCGCCGGTCCCCATGGTATTTTGAGTGCGTAATTATGTACGCATGGTGTGATGCCGCCAATTCATCGGGACTGAGACGGAGGCCAAATTGCTAGTCGAGCTCTTGATGAGCTGGGCTGTCCTGCTACAGAGTGGTCCAGGCGCTCTTGATAGCATCTGAGGGCTCGGCCGCCGAATTAAGGCCTTGCTTGAAAATGCCGCTCTGTACTTCTGCTGCTAAGGCAGCGGTGTGCTCCTCGGTATGATGGGAGCGTTTCGTATTTCCATTAACTGTTATGACGCCGCGTGGTCCGGGCATCTTGAGCTTGAGGTAAGCATAATGAGGGACCACATTGAATCGAGCAAATGCGGTTCGTCCGAACAGTGCGTGGTAGCCGCTGCGAAAAGGGACGATATCAAAGATTAGCTCTTTGCTTCGGAAGTTGTCCGGAGATCCGAAGACAACCTCTAGCGTAATTGAGCCCGTACAACGGGCCTCTACCCCTGGTATGACTCCTTTGAAGGTAGTCTTTGTGGGCTTGATCCGTGATGGGTTAATGCCCATTTTGCGCACTGTATCCTGATAGAGCAGGTTCAGGCTGCTGCCGCCGTCCATGAGGACTCGCGTCAGGTGGAATCCATCAATTATTGGGTCAAGGACCGATGCGGCTGAACCGCCATGACGGATACTGGTCGGATGATCCCGTCGGTCAAAAGTGATCGGGCATGACGACCATGGATTAAATTTTGGGGCGAATGGCTCTATCACATAGACGTCCCTGAGCGCGTGTTTGCGCTCCCTCTTGGGGATATGAGTAGCATATATCATGTTCACCGTTTTGATCTGGGGGGAAACTTCTTTTGTCCCCCTGTGTTCGGTTGCCGGGGCTCCTCGTCATTGTCCTCGCTTTGCGATCCCTTTTCTTTATTCTTGGCATTTAACTTGCCGACCTGTTTAAAAACCCAACAATCTCTGTTGGTATGATTGGCTGGTTTGTCTAGGGTGCCATGGATCTGCCACGGCCGATCGAGTATGCGGTCCAGGCTGGATGGTCCCTGATTGTTTCTTTTATGTGGCTTCTTTCGGTGACCGGACTTGGAGCCACTGAATCCTGCGTTGACTGTCGTGTCATCGGTGTTGTCACCATTGCTTCGGCATTTGTGTCTGCTGCGTAGGAGCTTGCCGTTGCTATTTTTGACCTCGGGGGTGCCCGTTTCGCTTTCTGTTTTTTTGCTATGGGCCAGCCAGCTATCCTTACCCGCACAAAAGCGGGTCATGAGTGCCGTGAGGGATGCCATGGACTTCGGCTTTTCCTGGCCGAGGTGACGGGTGAGCCATTCGTCACAAATGCTATGTTTAAAGGCCGCTAGGGCTTCGACATCTGGACAGTCGAC
>NW_021299050.1:0-1112 GCF_002162155.2 Triticum dicoccoides
AAGTTCGAGTGGACTCCACAATGTGAGCACAGCTTTCAGGAACTGAAAAGACGCCTGACTTCTGCTCCCGTACTGGTACCGCCAGACTTCTCCAAGGATTTTGTTATCTACTGCGACGCCTCGCGACAAGGACTAGGTTGCATTCTCATGCAAGATCGACACGTAATTGCCTACGCTTCACGGCAATTGCACCCACATGAGGAGAATTATCCTACTCATGATCTAGAGCTTGCAGCTGTAGTCTATGCACTTAAAACCTGGCGACATTACCTCCTCGGTAATCGTTGCGAAATATTCACTGATCACCAAAGTCTGAAGTACATCTTCACCCAACCGGATTTGAATCTCAGGCAAAGACGTTGGGTTGAATTGATCACAGACTTCGACTTAGGAATAACCTACACCCCAGGGAAAGCCAACGTCATGGCTGATGCGCTAAGTTGTAAATCTTATTGTAACAACCTGATGTTACAACAAAGTCAACCGCTTCTCCATGAGGAATTTCGGAAGCTTAACCTTCACATTGTACCTCAAGGTTTTCTTTCCACCTTGGTAGCAAAACCTACTCTTACGGATCAAATCATCGCTGCCCAAAAGCGAGATAAGGGAATATCTAAAATCAAAGAGAACATTTCTAGCGGAGGTGCTAGTTGTTTCTCCACAAATGATCATGGTGTTGTGTACTTTGAGAACCGTCTAGTGGTTCCCAAGAACCAGCATCTACGGCAGTTGATCCTTAAGGAGGCTCATGAATCCCCTCTCACCATTCATCCCGGTAGTACTAAGATGTATCAGGACCTACGCCAGAGGTTCTGGTGGACTAGGATGAAGAGAGAAATTGCTCAGTATATTGCAAATTGCGACGTCTGTCGTCGTGTAAAAGCAGAGCACCAACGGCCTGCTGGCACCCTTCAACCCTTAGCTATTCCTGAATGGAAATGGGATAAAATTGGTATGGATTTCATTACCGGTTTTCCCAGGACCAAGAGAGGGAATAATGCTATTTTCGTCGTGGTCGATCGTCTTTCCAAAGTAGCCCATTTCCTACCTGTTCGAGAGAGTATAACCGCTAGTCAGCTGGCAGACTTATACATCTCCCGAATAGTGTCCCT
>NW_021299051.1:0-2921 GCF_002162155.2 Triticum dicoccoides
CTAGTCCAAGACTAGCCACATAGGTTGTGTTTGCCGCGTTACGCCGCTGCGGTGGTTGTATAGCCCCCACAGTTTGTGGTGTAGGCCAAATTGCTGGTCTAGGACCCATAGGAGGTCGCGCAGGACCTCTTGCTAGTGTCGTATGCATCAAAAGTTATGGCGCAACTCCTCTTAGCGCTTGCACAGGCCTTGTCATTGTTGAGCCCCTTGAAAGGTGCGGTGATGCTCCACTATTTAGTGGCACATATCCCGACAGTTGCTGTACAGGCCAGCATCTTTGTGCGGGAGGGCTCATGGGTAGTGGTATAGCCCCCCCCCCCGTGCATCACTGCAGCCCTGAACGCTGTTTGTTGGTGTCCATCCTCACTCATAGAGTTGCCAGCTGTTTTTGGTGCGTTTTTTCTCCGCGGTGCAGAAGTAGATCGCTGCTGCCTATGTCCAGAAGAGGTTTGTGCAGGTTCGTCAGGACGCACCGCCGGGTCACTAGTTGCCTGAGTGTTACTCGGTGGTGGCGCAGAAGTAGGTCGCTGTTGTCTAGATCCAGAAGGGGCTTGTGCAGGCCCTTCAGGACGCACCGCAGGGCACCAATTGCCTGAGAGTTACTCGGTGGTGGCGCAGAACCATCAGCTGATGGTGGAGGACCACCAGAGGGCCCACTTGTTGGTGCTGCCGTTTTCTTCTTCTTTGACATGTTGAGATTTTTGATTTCATGATGCGCACCACGCATATGTTTCTTTACAATATTCGTTGCAGCATCTGACGCACTAGCAACCCGGGCAAGACTACCAAAATCCATCATCAAATTTGCATGCCTGAGTTCCTTCTTCGACTGTGGTGGCATCTCATCAGGTTGCTCTTCGACAGCAGGGGGTGCGTTGGGGATTGCCATAGGTGTCCATCTTCTAAGTATGTACTGTGCTGGGATTTCATCAACACCAAGTTGGTTGAAAACTTTCAAGATATGGCAGCAAAGCATGACGTCCCTCTCAATCTTGCAGCAGTCACATCTGTAGTCTCTAGCACTAGCTTCCACCGTGACAAAATAGCCCCTAGAACCATATTTGGCAACCCACTCTTGATTGGGGTAAACCTCATACAAGTTTTCACCATGCGGTCGCACATTGTACCTTGTAGTCAACTGAAACTCATCACGAAACTTTTCATACTAGTCCCTAGTATACGATCCGTACGCCTGTTTCTTTATTGGGTAAGATGACCACATTTCAGTCTGTAAATGTGCTGTCCTGTAGTCTTTTGAACCCTCCCGGACTAGTATGTGTGTTTGGATTTTCTGATATTGCTTCACAAAGTTCAAAATGGACTTGTGTGGGTTCACATATCGCTTAAGGACAGCATTGAACCCATCGCTGCGTTGAGTTGACTGCAAGAAAGGGAAGAATTGGTGCTTGAAGTAGCAGGGTACCCATGTCTCTCTGTACTTGTATAGATTCTCGAAGTGAGAGTCAGTCATAGCCTCATACTTCATCATCAGCTCACACCACCCTGCCTCAAATTCTTCCGGCGTCAAGCTAAAGTCAACACAGTTGTTGAAATCTTTTGACAAGCCAGGGTTTCTCCCCAGCAATGCTCCAAGCTTTTCTTGTGTTTTTTTCATAATATGCCAGCGGCAACAGCGGTGCACACTTGTAGGAAAGATCTTTTTAACTGACTGTGCCCATTGCGATGTCTTGGTCGGCTATGATGTTGGTGGGTGCTACATTATGCATTGCCTCAAGGAAGGTTTGGAATAGCCAATCAAAGCTTGACGCCAACTCTTGCCAGCCCAACATGAATGATTGCCCATGCCTGTTAATCCAAATGAATGGTGCAAAGGGCATATTGTACATGTTAGTCATATACGTTGTGTCAAAGGAGATACAATCATGATAAGATTCCATGTATGCCTTCCTTGCTGCACCATCGACCCAGAAAATATTCTCAACCCTGTCTTCCTCATCATATTTTATCTTGTAAAAAAATTCTGGATCCTCTCTCTGCTGATCGTTAAAGTAAGCAACTGTCTCTATCATATCCCCTTCTTTTGTATCATCCTTGTTAAAGAGCGTCTTGAGGTTTGTAATGTGCTTAGTGCTATATGGTACAATGAGTTCTTTCCCATAGAAATCTGACATGATGTGCATCATACGACCTGTTGACATGAAGTCACAATGGTGGTCAATCCTTTTTCCACACAAAAACAACGCCAAAAATAGCTTCTTTTTTGTTTTCAGCAAGGCAACTCAAATGCAAAGCTTGGGCAATTCATGAAGCTATACAAGCAACTACAACCATACGCCTCAGACAACACATGAGCAAAATACACAAAACAAACCAGGGGGGTAACTATGCATTAGTGAGCAAGTTGACCCCATCTGGAAACAAGTACTATTGTACATTTTAGCTACAAAGAGATTAATCATAGGCAAGTTCAGATTCAACACCAAATTTATTTTATAAAAAAACTAGGCAAGTAGGAACTTTTGCATTGAGCAAGAAATAGATAAACATTAGGCAAGTCCAGCATCCAGAAACAAATTAGGCATTTTATATCTTTTTGTACTGTTATAAGCAATTTAGTGTCACTATCAAGCAACTAAGGCATATGTTTGAAGCAAATTAGTGACATGTTTCAAGCAAAATCAGGTACTTGTTGATGGGCTAAGAAACACACAACCAGTAGGCATGTCCAAGTTCTTAATGTTAGAAGATAGGGGGGAGGTGGGTGTGGTTCAAAACCTGTAGTTAAATTGCAGTTATGAAGGTGAGTAAGGAAGGCCCTTTCTTCTGGCGGTATCCCTTGGTGTGATCGCAAATACTTAGTCAAACATGGCTTGTCAATCAACGGATGGTTGTGCTCGCTAACAAAGTAGATCACCTCCCATCTGCCATCTATTACCTTCACAATCATCTTAGCTTTGCAA
>NW_021299052.1:0-1847 GCF_002162155.2 Triticum dicoccoides
CCAACAAACTCATGCATGAGCTGACCCACGACGCGGCTGCTCCCAACGGCCTCGGACTCCAACATGAGCAATGACTCATGCTCCTGCCCCGTAACACATAGGGGTCACCGGTGGTACCGTGGCTTAGTCCTAACATTCTCCCCCTAAGCCACAACCACGCTATCACCGGAGTTGTTGCAGCTGCAGTCATGGTCGTCGCCATGGACGCCTTTGCTCGATGCCACCGCGTGCCTCCGCGCCCGCTGCGACGTGCCGTGTGCTCGTCGCGCCCGCATCATGGTTGTCGTGTTGCTTGACGTCGAAGCCGTGTGCCACCATCGCATCCGAACTCGCTCTGCGTCGTTGCCGCCAGGCGCTCGCCACGCACCGCAACCGCGCCGCCGCGACCTCCATGCCCGTCGTGCTCGTCGTGGACTCACCATGCACGGCCTCCGCGTCCACCATGACAGCCGCAGCGCCGCGCACCTCCATAGGCCGACACACAGCCCGAAGCTTCGCGCATCTGTCGACGAACGCCGCCATCGCCGCCACGCCTTCGGCACGGCGAACCACGCCCAAGACAACCAAGCTCATGATACCAAATATTGAGACAAACCCGATACCAGCTCTCTTTTTCTAATTCGCACAAACGAAGGTGGAAGATGGAGCACACAATTTTTTGGGCGCACAAACGCCTCCACCGCACGAACGGCGCCTCGGCCGCACGAACGGCCTCATTTTACTTGGCACATACCGTTACCGTGGCGCGGCAACAGACCGGCGCAACTAGAAACAGTACACACGAAGGCTTTTATAGCCAGGTGCACACACACACTACACGCACGCACGATGGATCCGGCCACCATAGCACGTACCGCTATGACCGTTTCCTACGCATGGACTAACACACGCCATAGCCGGCCACTAACATCACACGCACATGCACCAACAAACTCATGCATGAGCTGACCCACGACGCGGCTGCTCCCAACGGCCTCGGACTCCAACATGAGCAATGACTCATGCTCCCGCCCCGTAACACATAAGGGTCACCGGTGGTACCGTGGCTTAGTCCTAACATTCTCCCCCTAAGCCACAACCACGCTATCACCGGAGTTGTTGCAGCTGCAGTCATGGTCGTCACCATGGACGCCTTTGCTCGATGCCACCGCGTGCCTCCGCGCCCGCTGCGACGTGCCGTGTGCTCGTCGCGCCCGCATCATGGTTGTCGTGTTGCTTGACGTCGAAGCCGTGTGCCACCATCGCATCCGAACTCGCTCTGCGTCGTTGCCGCCAGGCGCTCGCCACGCACCCCAACCGCGCCGCCGCGACCTCCATGCCCGTCGTGCTCGTCGTGGACTCACCATGCACGGCCTCCGCGTCCACCATGACAGCCGCAGCGCCGCGCACCTCCATAGGCCGACACACAGCCCGAAGCTTCGCGCATCCGTCGACGAACGCCGCCATCGCCGCCACGCCTTCGGCACGGCGAACCACGCCCAAGACAACCAAGCTCATGATACCAAATGTTGAGACAAACCCGATACCAGCTCTCTTTTTCTAATTCGCACAAACGAAGGTGGAAGATGGAGCACACAATTTTTTGGGCGCACAAACGCCTCCACCGCACGAACGGCGCCTCGGCCGCACGAACGGCCTCATTTTACTTGGCACATACCGTTACCGTGGCGCGGCAACAAACCGGCGCAACTACAAACAGTACACACGAAGGCTTGTATAGCCAGGTGCACACACACACTACACGCACGCACGATGGATCCGGCCACCATAGCACGTACCGCTATGACCGTTTCCTACGCATGGATTAACACACGCCATAGCCGGCCACTAACATCACATGCACATGC
>NW_021299053.1:0-1174 GCF_002162155.2 Triticum dicoccoides
GGGCCGTCGGGAACCCAGGCCCACCTCTACCGGGATGGAGCCACCTGTCCTTTCAGCCCCCTCGTCAGAATCACTTGCGGGTACTCAATGAGCTGACCCGACTTTAGTCACCATCTGTATAGTATGTATGTAAGTATAGTATATACCCGTGATCACCTCCCGAGTGATCACGGCCCAATAGTATAGCAAGGCAGACTGACAAGAATGTAGGGCCAATGATGTTAAACTAGCATCCTATACTAAGCATTTAGGATTGCAGGTAAGGTATCAACAGATGTAGCGACAATGTCAGGCTATGCATCAGAATAGGATTAACGAAAGCAGTAACATGCTACACTACTCTAATGCAAGCAGTATAGAGGAGAATAGGCGATATCTGGTGATCAAAGGGGGGGCTTGCCTGGTTGCTCTGGCAAGAGAGAGGGGTCGTCAACTCCGTAGTCGAACTGGTCAGCAGCAACGTCGGTCTCGTAGTCTACCGGAGAGAAGAGGGGGAAGAAATAATGAATACATAGCAAACAAAGCATCACAAATTATAACAAGGCAATACGCGGTGTTCGGTGTGCCCTAACGCGGTAGTAGGTGATACCGGAGAAGGGGGGAAAACATCCGGGAAAGTAGTCCCGGTGTTTTGTGTTTTCGGGCAGAGGAGCCGGAGGGGGAAAGTTGCGAGTTCAATAGGTTAGGGGGGTGTGGCGGACGAACGGACCGCGTATCCGGATTCGTCTCGTCGTTCTGAGCATCTTTCATGTACAAAGTTTTTCCATCCGAGCTACGGTTTATTTTATATTAATTTTTAAAGTTTTTAAATCATTTTCTAACTTATTAATTATTAATTAAATTCGAAAATAGTATTATTGCATCAGCATGACGTCAGCATGACATCATCAGTCAACAGAGGTGTTGACTGGTCAAGCTGACGTGTGGGTCCCGTTCGTCATTGACTGTTTAGTCTAATTAGGTTTTAACTAATCTAATTACTGTTTAATTAAACTAACTAGTTAATTAGATTAATTAAACAAGATTAATTAACTTAATTAATCCACTAATTAATTAATTAATTAATTAATAATTTATTTTTATTTTGTTTTCCTTTTTTTTATTAAAACGTTCTGGAGGCGGGGCCCTCCTGTCATTGACCCCAGGGGGCCTAGTGGATCGGGCGCTAGCGGGC
>NW_021299054.1:0-1230 GCF_002162155.2 Triticum dicoccoides
AGGGGAGGGCAGCCGCACCACCCTCCAAGGCGCAGCCCTCCCCTCCCCAACACCTCTCCTCCTCCGTTGTGTGCTTGGCGAAGCCCTGTCGGAGTACTGCCTCTCCACCATCACCACGCCGTCGTGCTGCCGGTGGAGCTGTCTTCCTCAACCTCTCCTTCCCCCTTGCTGGATCAAGAAGGAGGAGACGTCTCCCGTCCCGTACGTGTGTTGAACGCGGAGGTGCTGTCCGTTCAGCACTTGGTCATCGGTGATTCGAATCACGTCGAGTACGACTCCATCATCACCTTGCAAGCTTCCGCACGCGATCTACAAGTGGTATGTAGATGCAAACTCACTCCCTTGACTCGTTGCTTAGATGAACTCATAGATGGATCTTGGTGAAACCGTAGGAAAAATTTTAATTTTCTGCAACGTTCCCCAACAGTGGCATCATGAGCTAGGTCTATGCGTAGTTCTGTTTGCACGAGTAGAACACAATTTTGTTGTGGGCGTGGATTTTGTCATCTTACTTGCCTCTACTAGTCTTTTCTTGCTCAACGGTATTGTGGGATGAAGCGGCCCGGACCAACCTTACACGTACGCTTACGTGAGACCGGTTCCACCGACTGACATGCACTAGTTGCATAAGGTGGCTGGCGGGTGTCTGTCTCTCCCACTTTAGTTGGAGCGGATTCGATGAACAGGGCCCTTATGAAGGGAAATAGAAGTTGACAAAATCACGTTGTGGTGATTCGTAGGTAAGAAAATGTTCTTGCTAGAACCCAATTGCAGCCACGTAAAAGATGCAACAACAATTAGAGGACGTCTAACTTGTTTTTGCAGCGATTGATCATGTGATGTGATATGGCCAGAAGTTGTGATGAATGATGAATTGTGATGTATGAGATCATGTTCTTTGTAATAGGATTCACGACTTGCATGTCGATGAGTATGACAACCGGCAGGAGCCATAGGAGTTGTCTTTATTTTTTGTATGACCTGCGTGTCATTGAATAACGCCATGTAAACTACTTTACTTTATTGCTAAACGTTAGTCATAGAAGTAGAAGTAGTCGTTGGCGTGACAACTTCATGAAGACACGATGATGGAGATCATGATGATGGAGATCATGGTGTCAAGCCGGTGACAAGATGATCATGGAGCCCCAAAGATGAAGATCAATGGAGCTATATGATATTGGCCATATCATGTCACAACTATATAATTGCATGTGATGTTTATTATGT
>NW_021299055.1:0-1533 GCF_002162155.2 Triticum dicoccoides
AAGTCGTGAATCCTATTACAAAGAACATGATCTCATACATCACAATTCATCATTCATCACAACTTCTGGCCATATCACATCACATGATCAATCGCTGCAAAAACAAGTTAGACGTCCTCTAATTGTTGTTGCATCTTTTACGTGGCTGCAATTGGGTTCTAGCAAGAACGTTTTCTTACCTACGAATCACCACAACGTGATTTTGTCAACTTCTATTTACCCTTCATAAGGGCCCTGTTCATCGATTCCGCTCCAACTAAGGTGGGAGAGACAGACACCCGCCAGCCACCTTATGCAACTAGTGCATGTCAATCGGTGGAACCGGTCTCACGTAAGCGTACGTGTAAGGTTGGTCCGGGCCGCTTCATCCCACAATACCGTTGAGCAAGAAAAGACTAGTAGAGGCAAGTAAGATGACAAAATCCACGCCCACAACAAAGTTGTGTTCTACTCGTGCAAATAGAACTACGCATAGACCTAGCTCATGATGCCACTGTTGGGGAACGTTGCAGAAAATTAAAATTTTTCCTACGGTTTCACCAAGATCCATCTATGAGTTCATCTAAGCAACGAGTCTAGGTAGAGAGTTTGCATCTACATACCACTTGTAGATCGCGTGCGGAAGCTTGCAAGGTGATGATGTAGTCGTACTCGACGTGATCCAAATCACCGATGACCAGCGCCGAACGGACGGCACCTCCGTGTTCAACACACGTACGGGACGGGAGACGTCTCCTCCTTCTTGATCCAGCAAGGGGGAAGGAGAGGTTGATGAAGATCCAGCAGCACGACGGCGTGGTGGTGGATGCAGGGCGTCACAACAGCAGGGCTTCGCCGAGACTACGAGGGAGAGACGTAACGGGGGGAGGTGGAGGCGCCAGGGGCTGGTGTATGAAGTCCCTCCTCTCCCCCAGTATATATAGGGGTGCCAGGGGGGGCGCCGGCCCTAGTAGATGAGATCTACTAGGGGGGGGGGGCGGCGGCCTAGGGGAGGTTTCCCTCCCCCCCAAGGCACCTAGGGGTGCCTTCCACCACTAGGACTCCTCATAGGGGGAAACCCTAGGCGCATGGGCCTATAGGGGCTGGTGCCCTTGGCCCATGATGGCCAAGGAGCACCCCCTACAGCCCATGTGGCCCCCGGGACAGGTGGCCCCACCCGGTGGACCCCCGGGACCCTTCCGGTGGTCCCGGTACAATACCGATAACCCCGAAACTTGTCCCGATGCCCGAAACAGCACTTCCTATATATAATTCTTTACCTCCGGACCATTCCGGAACTCCTCGTGACGTCCGGGATCTCATCCGGGACTCCGAACAACATTCGGGTTTCTGCATATACATATCTTCATAACCCTAGCGTCACCGAACCTTAAGTGTGTAGACCCTACGGGTTCGGGAGACATGCAGACATGACCGAGACGCTCTCAGTCAATAACCATCAGCGGGATCTGGATACCCATGATGGCTCCCACATGCTCCTCGATGTTGTCATCGGATGAACCACTATGTCGAGGATTCGATCAAACCCTGTAT
>NW_021299056.1:0-2083 GCF_002162155.2 Triticum dicoccoides
TACCCCGGGGTCTCCAAGTTTCTTTGGTATTCCACCCTTAAAAGTGTAATTAGCAAGCATGGTGGAAATTTCATCTTCCGGTATCTTTCTTTTGTTTGTAATGGTATCCTTCATATACTTAGCATAAGGATTTACTTTAAGCATATCAGTTAAGCGCATACGTAAGAAAATAGGTCTAATCATTTCAGCAAAGTGCTCAAAATCCTCATCATCCTTGGTCTTGGATGGTTTAGGAGGGAAGGGCATGGGTTTCTGAACCAAGGTTCTCTTTCTTTACCGTGCTTCCTAGCAACAAAATCTCTCTTATCATAACATTGATTCTTTGATTGTGGGTTATCAAGATCAATAGCAGGTTCAACCTCTACTTCATTATTTTTGCTAGGTTGAGCATCAACATGAACATTATCATTAACATTATCACTAGGTTCACGTTCATCACCTGATTGTGTTTCAGCATCAGAGATAGAAATATCATTGGGATTCTCAGGTGTGTCTACAGTGGGTTCACTAGAAGCATGCAAAGTCCTATCGTTTTTCTTTTTCTTCTTTTTAGAAGAACTAGGTGCCTCTAAATTGTTTCTCTGAGAATCTTGCTCGATCCTCTTAGGGTGGCCTTCAGGATACAAAGGTTCCTGAGTCATTCTACCAGTTCTAATAGCCACTCTAACAGAAAAGTCATTTTTATTATTCAATTCATCAAGCAAATTATTTTGAGCTTTAAGTACTTGCTCAGCTTGACTAGCAACCATAGAAGCATATTTGCTAACGAGTTTAAGTTCACCTTTAACTCTAGCCATATAATCACTCAAGCATCCTATCTCGAAAGCATTATTCTTTAACTCTCTACCAACATAAGCATTAAAACTTTCTTGTCTAGCCATAAAATCATCAAATTCATCTAAGCATGGGCTATGAAATTTATTAGAGGGAATTTCAACTTTATCATATCTATAGAGAGAATTTACCTTTACTACCTGTGTCGGGTTATCAAGACAATGTGGTTCTTCGACAGGCGGTATATTAAGACCATGTATTTCTTCGATAGGTGGTAAATTCTTAACATCTTCAGCTTTAATACCTTTTTCTTTCATTGATTTCTTTGCCTCTTGCATATCTTCAGGATTGAGAAATAGAACACCTCTATTCTTCGGAATGGGTTTAGGAATAGGCTCAGGAGTTGGCTCAATTGGTTCAGGAATTGCCTCAAGAATTGGCTCAGGAAGGGTCCAATTATTTTCATTAGTCAACATATTATTCAATAGTAATTCAGCTTCGTCGACTGTTCTTTCCCTGAAAACACAACCAGCACAACTATCCAAGTAGTCCTTGGAAGCATCGGTTAGTCCATTATAAAAGATATCAAGTATTTCATTTTTCTTAAGAGGGTGATCAGGCAAAGCATTAAGTAATCGGAGAAGCCTTCCCCAAGCTTGTGGGAGACTCTCTTCTTCGATTTGCACAAAATTATATATTTCCCGCAAGGCAGCTTGTTTCTTATGAGCAGGGAAATATTTAGCAGAGAAGTAATAAATCATATCCTGGGGACTACGCACACAACCAGGAGCAAGAGAATTAAACCAAGTCTTAGCATCACCCTTTAATGAGAACGGAAATATCTTAAGGACATAATAATAGCAAGACTTATCATCATTAGTAAACAAGGTGGCAATATCATTTAACTTGGTAAGATGTGCCACAACAGTTTCAGATTCAAGGCCATAAAAAGGATCAGATTCAACTAAAGTAATAATCTCAGGATCAACAGAGAATTCATGATCATTATCAGTAACACATATAGGTGAAGTAGCAAAAGCAGGGTCAGGTTTCATTCTAGCATTAAGAGATTGCTGCTTACATTTAGCTAATAATTTCTTAAGATCATATCTATCTTTACAAGCAAAGATAGCTCTAGCAGCTTCCTCTTCCATAACATAACCCTCAGGAACAATAGGTAACTCATAATCAGGGGGAGAACTTTCATCATCACTATCATCAATAATAGCATCTTCAATAATTTCATTCGCTCTAGCCCTAACAAGTTGTTCATCAAGAAATTCACCTAATGGCAAAGTGGTATCATGCA
>NW_021299057.1:0-1950 GCF_002162155.2 Triticum dicoccoides
GTCGGGTCTCTTCCTCGTCGTCGCTGTGTAGCCCCTTGTCATCGTTTTCGGCAATTAATTTGCCTGCCTGCTTAAATACCCGACAATCTCTGTTGGTGTGGTTAGCTGGCTTTTCGGGGGTTCCATGTATTTGACAAGAGCGGTCGAGTATTCGGTCCAAATTGGACGGACCCGGAGTAGTTCTTTTAAATGGCTTCTTCCGTTGACCGGGTTTAGAGCCTCGGAATCCGGCGTTGACTGCCGTATCCTCATTGCTGACGCCGTTAATGCGGCATTTGTTTTTGTTTCGACGCGACCTGCCATTGTGGTCCTTGGTATCCGGACTGCCAGCATTTTTGCTGAGGTTGTTGCTGCGAGCTAGCCAGCTATCCTCCCCCTCACAGAAGCGGGTCATGAGTGATGTGAGGGCTGCCATGGATTTCGGCTTTTCCTGTCCTAGGTGCCGGGCCAGCCACTCGTCGCGGATGTTGTGTTTGAAGGCAGCGAGGGCCTCTGCATCCGGACAGTCGACGATTTGATTTTTCTTTGTTAGGAACCGTGTCCAGAATTGCCTGGCCGATTCGTCTGGCTGCTGGATTATGTGGCTTAGGTCATCTGCGTCCGGTGGTCGCACATATGTGCCCTGGAAGTTGTCAAGGAATGCGGCTTCCAGGTCTTCCCAGCATCCAATTGACTCTGCGGGCAGGCTGTTAAGGCAATGCCGAGCTGGTCCTTTAAGCTTGAGCGGGAGATATTTGATGGCGTGAAGATCGTCGCCGCGGGCCATATGTATATGAAGGAGATAATCCTCAATCCAAACCGCGGGGTCTAATGTGCCATCGTAGGATTCAATGTTAACGGGTTTAAACCCTTCAGGGATTTGATGATCCATTACTTCGTGAGTGAAGCATAGTGGGTGTGCGGCGCCTCTGTATTGAGCAATATCGCGACGTAGCTCAATAGAGCGTTGTCTGCTGTGTTCGGCCCGGCCGGAGTAGTTGTATCCGGCGCGACGGTATTCGTCGTGGGTCTTGGGGCGCCCACGTGATCCATAGATAGATCTGGATTGTCTTGCCTTGTCCTCCAATATGTCCGCAAGTCCGGCACATTCCTCCGTGGCTTCGCGCTTTTTGAGCGGTGCCGGGGTACGGTTTAGGTGGAGGGCTTACATGCCTCTCTGTCGCAGCCACGAGGTGGTCGGTCTGCCGTATTGTGCGCTGGTGATGCCGGGTTGTATGCTTCCTCCTCTAGTCGGGGGAGCAACTTGCGTTTTGGGTAGCTTTTGGAGGGGCGTTCGAGTTCATACTCTTCGGCCGCGAGGACCTCGGTCCATCTGTCGGCTAGCAGGTCTTGATCAGCTTGAAGCTGTTGCTGCTTTTTCTTTAGACTATTTGCTGTGGCCATTAGCCTGCGTCTGAAATGCTCTTGTTCGACGGGATCCTCAGGTATGACGAATTCGTCGTCGTCGAGGCTTGCCTCGTCTCCGGAGGGAGGTATGTAATTATCATCCCCGACCTCTTTGTCTGCCGCCCTCTCATGAGGGCTTGCTTCTGCGTCCTCCTGCGCTGACTCTTGCTGGAGGGGATTGTCTTCGGCACTTTCTGGGGTGTTATTATCTCCTGTGCCGGAATCTCCATTCTTGCTGTGGCGGGATTTAGAGCGGCGCTGCTGATGTCGGCGCTTGGGCTGTTTCTTTAAGGAATCTGCCTCCGCTGCTTCTTCGCCGTCCCCATCTTTTGGGGTGTCCACCATGTATATGTCGTATGATGAGGTGGTCTTCCAGTGCCCTGTGGGTGCTGGTTCTTGTTCGTCTCCGGCATCGTCGTCCATACCGTCGATGTCTTCGGAGTAGTAGTCTAGCATGTCGGTTAGATCGTCGACAGTGGCTACAAAGTGGGTGGTGGGTGGGGTTTGAATTTCTTCGTCGTCCGCGTCCCAACCATCCTGGCCGTAGTCCGGCCAGGGCTCTCC
>NW_021299058.1:0-750 GCF_002162155.2 Triticum dicoccoides
GATTTTGCCGTGAGGTTAGCCGTTTTATCGTTTTACACGGAACCCATATTAAATTCCCTTTCCGGAGGCGTGTCGATCGATCGCCCGACGCGAATACCGCCGCGGCCGCGGCCCACGGCATTGTCGATTTTCCGAAAAAAGTACGAAAAACCGCCGTTTTTTCGCCGGGCCGTCGACATTGCGACGACCGTATATCCGAAACTATTTGAGATAAATCGAATCCGACGACGTGAGTCGACGCGCCCGCCTCTCCTCTATAACATATCCAGAAATCGGATCTAACCTCCTTCCGGGTGCCCCATAACCTGTTCTGGCTGAAACGTGAAATATTAATAAATATACGATATTGCGTATTATGCGCATAAACATTACGACAATGAACGTACACGCCTATATAATCGTAATGTAACGTGATGATTATTATTGATTGACGACGAAGGTAATACCACGCATTGTTGGCCGCCGACTGACTGACGACGACATACACGGTAGTAAAAAGGTACACGTGTTTCGCGTGGCGGGCGATAGAGCGCGACACTTGGTGGCTGCATAATTATTACGATATATCGTAATATAATACGTATACAATAAAAATCGCAACTCCCGAACCATAAGTCGGATAGACGTGAAACCGGTACCAATCGATTCGGCCGGCCGTCGTCCATCGATATAAAATGCCAAAACGGTTAACCTCACGGAAAAATCGAACAGGGGATGGGAAAAACCGCGAGTGTCCGCAAAAAAACACCG
>NW_021299059.1:0-1684 GCF_002162155.2 Triticum dicoccoides
TTCGGAGTCCCGGATGAGATCCCGGACGTCATGAGGAGTTCCGGAATGGTCCGGAGGTAAAGATTTATATATGGGAAGTCCTGTTTCGGGCATCGGGACAAGTTTCGGGGTTATCGGTATTGTACCGGGACCACCGGAAGGGTCCCGGGGGTCCACCGGGTGGGTCCACCTGCCCCGGGGGGCCACATGGGCTGTAAGGGGGTGCGCCTTGGCCTAATGGGCCAAGGGCACCAGCCCCACATAGGCCCATGCGCCTAGGGTTTAAGGGGACAAGAGTCCTAGGAGGGTAAGGCACCTCCTAGGTGCCTTGGGGGGGAGGGAAACCTCCCCTTGGCCGCCGGCCATAGGAGATTGGATCTCCTAGGCTGCGCACCACCCCCCCTTGGCACCCCTATATATAGTGGGGGAGAGGAGGGACTTCATACCTGAACGCCCCGGCCTTTGGTTGCCTCCTTCTCCCTCCTCAACACCTTCTCCACCTCCGTAGTGCTTAGCGAAGCTCTGCCGGAGTACTGCAGCTCCATCAACACCACGCCGTCGTGCTGCTGCTGGTGCCATCTCCCTCAACCTCTCCTCCCTCCCTTGCTGGATCAAGAAGGAGGAGACGTGGCTGTTCCGTACATGTGTTGAACGCGGAGGTGCCGTCCGTTCGGCGCTGGTCATCGGTGATTTGGATCACATCGAGTACGACTACATCATCACCGTTCTTTTGAACGCTTCCGTGCGCGATCTACAAAGGTATGTAGATGCATCTGATCACTCGTTGCTAGATGAACTCCTAGATGATCTTGGTGAAACGAGTAGGAAATTTTTTGTTTTCTGCAACGTTCCCCAACATCTAGATCCACATTTCCACCAATCACTTTCTTCTCTATGTGAGGGGAACCCCTTGGATCTAGATCTTGGAGTTCTTGGTGTTCTCCTTCTTGTTCTTCCTCTCATTTTCCTCCCTAGCATTAGTTGCTTCGGTGGGATTTGAGAGAGAAGGACTTGGGCACTCCGTGTGCCCTTGCCATTGCATTTGATGCATCAGTTTGAGTTCTCCACGGTGATACGTGGAAGTTACAAGTTGAGAAGCTTATTACTCTTGGGTGCTTGGTACCCTTGAGTGCCCGAAGATATTCAGGACCAAAGACACGGATGATCACTTTGACAAACCTACGCACTGACTCAATTATGGTATCTTCACCAATGCGAAAGTACTCATCGGTATAGTCAGCCGGAACGCCATATGCAATCACCCGCATAGCTGCCGAGATTTTTTGATATGCACTAAATCCCTTCAAGCCCGCGACATTTCTTCTTTGAGTAAAATACCGACAATTTGCCTCGCAAGCTTGAACAATTTTCACAAAGAGAGATCGGCGCATTCGGTACCTTCTCCAGAAGGGGTGCGATAGATATGTTGGATTCTCCGCGAAGTAGTCTTGCATCAACATCTCATTCCCGAGATAGCGATTTCGAGGAATGCAAAGACACCTGACGGTCGATCCTCGTCGCCTCTTTCGGTTCTCGTCTTCGTGCTCCTTCACGACAAGGGCCATCATCAATGTCTGCTGCCGATAGTTTGCAAGAAGCGTCTCAACATCCGACTCATCCGAATCGGACGAATCGTCGAGCAAAAACTTCTCGCACGGGCTCAATTCCATCTACATGAAGAAAAATCACACGCCGCGTCAACCAA
>NW_021299060.1:0-1045 GCF_002162155.2 Triticum dicoccoides
TATTAAATAAAAACAGAAACAGAAAAAAAGGGAAAAACTTCCCTGTGCGGCCCAGCCAGCTGGCCGGCCCAGCAAGCCAGCCCAGCCCACCACCGCCGTCGTCCTCCTGGCGCCAGTCGGCCAGGCGTGTGGCCGGCGCGCGCGCACGGCCGGAGCGCCACGCCACCAGCCCGTCTGCCTGCCTCCCCCGCCAGCGCGACGCCGCGGCGCTTCTTCTCGGTGCCGCCCCGATCCCCTGGTCTTATCTCTCTCTCTCTCCCGTGCTGCTCTCTCCCTCTCTCTCTCACGGCCGAACACCACCGTCGCCGCCGTTCGCCATAGCCGCCGTCTCCGACCACCCCTCGCTCCCCCGACTAGCTCAGGAGCTCCGCCTCGACTCCCTCTTCCTCCCCACCGCTCCACAGCTCCCCGGAAGCCCTGCATCGCCGCCACGTCGCCGTTCCCCTCTTCGGGCTCCGATCATCGTCGCCGTCGAATTCGTCGTCTCCAGCGCGTCCCCGAGCCCGCTAACCACCTCTGCAGCCCCGCGGTGAGCCCCAGATCGTTTCCCCCTTCTCCCCTGGTCTCTCCCGACCTCTAGGCCCTAGCCCCACCTTGGCCGAGAGCTCCACGCCGCCGGCGATGTCGCCGTCGTGGCCACGGTCACCGTAGCACCCAACCGAGCACACCATCGTGCTCCCCACCTCACCAGGAGCACGCAGCACGCACTAACGCCTCCCCAAGCCCCCTGCAACGTCGATTCCGACCGCACCCGAACTCCGGCAGCCGCAGCCGAGCTCGCCGCCGTCAACTCCGGCCACCCCGAGCCCAACCACCACCACCAATAGTCGCGGCTCAACCTCAGCAACACGTAGATGCCTTCCGCCGTCCATTTGGTTGCCGGAATGGCAAAAAGCACTTTCGCCGCCGTCTCGGGCCTCGCCGGCGTCATGTCGCCGGTGGGGTTTGACCTGTCCGACCTGAGGTTTGACCCCCCAGGGTCACTGACGCGTGGGCCCTGTCGGTCAGATGGTTAGATTAGCGCTAACCACTGTTAGTTAACCCC
>NW_021299061.1:0-1321 GCF_002162155.2 Triticum dicoccoides
GGAAGCAGCAAATGAAGGAGTCTGGATGAAGGAGTTCATTTCCGATCTAGGTGTCATACCTAGTGCATCGGGACCAATGAAGATCTTCTGTGACAATACTGGTGCAATTGCCTTGGCAAAGGAATCCAGATTTCACAAGAGGACCAAGCACATCAAGAGACGCTTCAATTCCATTCGGGACCAAGTCCAAGTGGGAGACATAGAGATTTGCAAGATACATACGGATCTGAATGTTGCAGACCCGTTGACTAAGCCTCTCTCACGAGCAAAACATGATCAACACCAAGACTCCATGGGTGTTAGAATCATTACTATGTAATCTAGATTATTGACTCTAGTGCAAGTGGGAGACTGAAGGAAATATGCCCTAGAGGCAATAATAAAGTTATTATTTATTTCCTCATATCATGATAAATGTTTATTATTCATGCTAGAATTGTATTAACCGGGAACATGATACATGTGTGAATACATAGACAAACATAAAGTCACTAGTATGCCTCTACTTGACTAGCTCATTAATCAAAGATGGTTATGTTTCCTAACCATAGACATGTGTTGTCATTTGATTAATGGGATCACATCATTAGGATAATGATGTGATTGACATGACCCATTCCGTTAGCCTAGCACTTGATTGTTTAGTATATTGCTATTGCTTTCTTCATGACTTATACAAAGTTCCTGCAACTATGAGATTGTGCAACTCCCGTTTACCGGAAGAACACTTTGTGTGCTACCAAACGTCACAACATAACTGGGTGATTATAAAGGTGCTCTACAGGTGTTTCTGAAGGTACATGTTGAGTTGGCATAATTCGAGATTAGGTTTTGTCACTCCGATTGGCGGAGAGGTATCTCTGGGCCCTCTCGGTAATACTCATCACCTAAGTCTTGCAAGCATTGTAACTAATGAGTTAGTTATAAGATGATGTGTTACAAAACGAGAAAAGAGACTTGCCGGTAACGAGATTGAACTAGGTATTGGATACCGACGATCAAATCTCGGGCAAGTAACATACCGATGACAAAGGGAACAACGTATGTTGTTATGCGGTTTGACCGATAAAGATCTTCGTAGAATATGTAGGAACCAATATGGGCATCCAGGTCCCGCTATTGGTTATTGACCGAGAATGGTTCTAGGTCATGTCTACATAGTTCTCGAACCCGTAGGGTCCGCACGCTTAACGTTACGATGACAGTTTTATTATGAGTTTATAAGTTTTGATGTACCGAAGTTTGTTCGGAGTCCCGGATGTGATCACGGACATGACGAGGAGTCTCGAAATGGTCGAGACATAAATATTGATATATTGGA
>NW_021299062.1:0-2826 GCF_002162155.2 Triticum dicoccoides
GGGGGGGGTATCTCTTGCCATGTATCTATAAAATCTAATGTCTAGTTTCTACTTTGATCATAATTTCCCTTTTTATATGTAGTTTTGTTAAATATTTAAGTTGATACTAAAAATCTTTTAGTTGCATACATTATGTTAGACATCAGTTGTTTTGCTAATTTCATCAACACAAATTAAATTGGATGCATTAACATTTTAACATATATCTAAATCATGACATGTAATTCCTTTCATGTTTCAATTTTTCTTCATCTATATGGCAGGTTGAGATACACCATACCAATGAAATTGATGGTATTTTTCATGAACTTGTCTATGTTAAAGGTGCTTCCATTCTTCGCATGCTACAAAGTTTCTTGGGGGCAAAGCGTTTCCAGGTCTCGAATCTACTCTTATTTTTGTTGGTAGAACACACTTCAGAATGTTACTTAAAAGTGTACAAAGCAATTCCTTAAATTATGTGGTTCATCATATTATAGAATGAAATTTTATTAGACCAATTATATTTTCGTAGTCTCGTAAAGTAAAGATTACTAAATTTATATGTGGGCATAATTGATTATGTTTCATGTATTTCCTATTGTTGGTTCTCTCTCCCTCTCTATCTCCTGTTTTCTTGATGTTGGTTGTATCTGCAAAATTTTCTCCCACTACACTATTCTACAGTGAACTTCAGAAACTATTGCAGAAAGCATTGGCTTCATATGTGAAGAAATATGCCTACTCGAATGCTAAAACGGAGGATCTATGGATAGTGATTGAAGAGGAAACTGGTGAACCATTGAAGGATTTGATGACTCCTTGGACGAAGGAACCAGGATATCCTGTGATTAATGTAAAACATGAAGGTGAACACATCCAACTTGAACAGGTAATCTTATCTAAAATGTATTCTTCGTTTGTTTTATGTTGTTCATCTATATCGAATTGCTAGCCGCAGAGTACTTACAACATGTATTATTTGTTTTGGATATCTTTATTTATTTAGTTGACATGTTGTTGGTGTACCTTGGATTAGTGCTTCTCTAGAATTCCTATGAGCATCTATTCACTCACATTGAAAATAAGTGGACTAGACCTTTATTTTTGTTGCTTAATCCTATTATTTTTTGGAGGTGGTTTGGTAGAATTCCTCTGAAAAAGGAACTACAACATATTTTGGGGAATATCATGTAGTCCCTATATTGATATATCCAAACCAACAAAAAACTAACAACATAATTATATAGGGAATCATGTTGTGCAAACCTTGCAATGCTAAGCCAAATTTTCTTCCCCTCTTATACAAATTACTCTATAATATTTATTACATGCGAAGGTAGCGGTGTAGCCCAGACCTCGGCGTTCATGCAGAGGAGTGGGCCAGAGGTACATTTTCTAGATAGTAGACGTCGCACAAGGAGAGGCTCTACAAAAGTAGTGATGGCGTCAAGGCTGTGAAGTGGACTTGAGGGGTGCATTCCATGACCTCTATGTCGCAGAGAAGGCTAGGGACTCATTTAATCAATTTTAATATGTTACGTTTCTTCACATATATTGTTTATTTTCATTACAGGCCCAGTTTGATTTAGATGGATCCTCTCGATCTAGCTTGTGGGATGTGCCAATAACACTAAGATGTTCCTCATCAACAAAAAAGTTCATTTTGAAACATAAGCATGATAAGGTTGATTTCTATTGTAAACGGCAGAAGGATGGAAATATTTGGATTAAGTTGAACATAAATGAAACCGGATTTTACCGAGTGAAGTATGATAAAGAAATTACAGCTACACTTCCATATGCATTAGAGGCTAGTGAGTTCTCTTCAATGGAAAAAATTGGTATGCATAAGATCTTTCACTATTAAGTTTTGTTTGCAATATGTGGGTGATAGCATACTATAACAGCCGTTTTCCAGGAATTTTGGACAATGCACTTGTGCTTTCCATGTCCTACGAGCACAGACTAGCTTCGTTGCTACATATAGTTTATGCTTGTCGTGAAGAAGCTGACTACAATGTTCTCCCGCATATATGTGATGTATGTATATTCTAGTTTTCAACCTATTTCCACTATAGTCTTTTATACATATTAACTATCTATGTATTTTCCTATGGCTTTGCAGATAACTACAAGCGTTTCCCAGATAACTTTTGATGCCACACCTAACTTGGCTGGTGACATCAAACAACTTCTCATCAAAATTCTTTTGTCACCTACTCTGTATGACATGTCATTGTTTTAATCTTACGTTAACCACTACATGTTTACTTAAATATTCCTATTTCATGGCAAATGTACACTCTAGCATATATATAATATTTTAATTATTACTATATCTTAGCTATAACCTCATTTGTGTACTCTTCTTTTTCAGAAAGTTAGGTTGGGACCCCAAGGATGGTGAGGGAGACCTACTTGTTCGTCTTAGAGAAACTCTCTTGGTTGCCCTTGTCAAACTTGGACATGATCAAACCATTAATGAAGGTGTTAAGCGCTTTCACATATTAAAGCGTGATCACAACTCTTCTATTCTTTCTCCACACTCTAGAAAGGTTTAATATTTTTCCCTTACTTCACATGGTCCTCCTATATTGCTTCTTCCATTTTTGACGTGTAATTTACTCTAGGCTGCATACCTCTCTATGATGAAAAAAGCTAGTAGCTTAGACAGATCTAGCTATGATGATCTTCGACAATTCTACAAGGACTTGGGAGATGGGGTGGAAAAGCGACGCATCTTAGGTACATAACTATTTTACCATCCTAAATTAAAAATATTCTTAATGATGCTTGTTCGTTGTCTTCAAAGAATCCTCTAACTGTTTCTAGGTGTATTGTCTT
>NW_021299062.1:5715-9220 GCF_002162155.2 Triticum dicoccoides
TGATAAAAACATGTCCCTCAAAATAACATTCAGTAAATGCATTCGTTCGCAGCATACACACGCTCCCCTGTTAAGTTAACTGAATTATTCAGATTAAGTTAACTGAATTTGGCTAGGGTGTCTGCAGCAACAGCAGCTAATGGTTTTTCTGAATCAGCAGAGCATTTCAGCAAAAAGTAAAAACACCACAGAAGAGTGAATTGCATGCTGTAAAATAACTGCGCCCAGAGATTGCTTTGGTGAAACTGTACTGATCAATGCCTACAGGTGAACAAACATCGTACACATGCGAGTAGAATTGAGAATCAGAATTGCGACGCTCAGGCATAAAAAAACATTCAGCACAAGTGCATGCACCTTGTTGATGAGCTTATCCTTCTTGAGGATGTAGAGCAAGATCCAGCCCACCACCGGCATCTCGAGGACCCACACGAAGATCTTCACCAGAAGCCCGGCGACCTGAGGAGCTGCTCGCCGGAATTTAGCATTCAATAGCAACAAGAAAAGAGGATGAGAATTCATAATTCAGCAGCAACAAATGTCAAACCTTTGGCATTGGGATATATAGCAACCGCCGTGACCCGAGGAATATTGTAATTCAGCAGCAACCACTGACGGGGCAGGCCTCGTTGTCCTCCTCCTCGTCCAGGGGGGAAGCCCCGGCAACGAGCCGTTGGTGCTCCCGCCCTCCGACAACACGGACATTGTCTGGCGATGGTTCTTGGGAAGGGGAGGGTGATCGCGGCGCGGGGCGGAAGGGAGCGACCGGAGGTGGTCCTGGTGGTGGGGAGGGTTGAAGGAAATATGCCCTAGAGGCAATAATAAAGTTATTATTTATTTCCTTATTTCATGATAAATGTTTATTATTCATGCTAGAATTGTATTAACCGGAAACATAATGCATGTGTGAATACATAGACAAACATAGTGTCACTAGTATGCCTCTACTTGACTAGCTCGTTAATCAAAGATGGTTAAGTTTCCTAACTATAGACATGAGTTGTCATTTGATTAACGGGATCACATCATTAGGAGAATGATCTGATTGACTTGACCCATTCCGTTGGCTTAGCACTTGATCGTTTAGTATGTTGCTATTGCTTTCTTCATGACTTATACATGTTCCTATAACTATGAGATTATGCAACTCCCGTTTACCAGAGGAACACTTTGTGTGCTACCAAACGTCACAACGTAACTGGGTGATTATAAAGGAGCTCTACAGGTGTCTCCAAAGGTACATGTTGAGTTGGCGTATTTCGAGATTAGGTTTTGTCACTCCGATTGTCGGAGAGGTATCTCTGGGTCCTCTCGGTAATGCACATCACTATAAGCCTTGCAAGCAATGTAGCTAATGAGTTAGTTACAGAATGATGCATTACATAACGAGTAAAGAGACTTGCCGATAACGAGATTGAACTAGATATTGAGATACCGACGATCGAATCTCGGGCAATTAACATACCGATGACAAAGGGAACAACGTATGTTGTTATGCGGTTTGACCGATAAAGATCTTCGTAGAATATGTAGGAGCCAATATGGGCATCCAGGTTCCGCTATTGGTTATTGACTGGAAACATGTCTCAGTCATGTCTACATTGTTCTCGAACCCGTAGGGTCCGCACGCTTAAGGTTTCGATGACAGTTATATTATGAGTTTATGAGTTTTGATGTACCGAAGGAGTTCGGAGTCCCGGATGAGATCGGGGACATGACGAGGAGTCTCGAAATGGTCGAAACGTAAAGATCGATATATTGGACGACTATATTCAGACTTCGGAAAGGTTCCAGTGATTCGGGTATTTTTCGGAGTACCGGAGAGTTACGGGAATTCGCCGGGAGAAGTATTGGGCCTTATTGGGCCATACGGGAAAGAGAGAGGGGCTGCCTAGGCAGGCCGCTCGCCCCCCCCCCCAAGGCCTAGTCCGAATTGGACTAGGGGAAGGCGCTGCGTCCCCTCCTTCCTTCCCTTCTCCCTTCCCTTTCATTCTCTCCTACTCCAACAAGGAAGGGGGGGGGGAGTCCTACTCCCGGTCGGAGGAGGACTCCTCCTGGCGCGCCCCTCCTGGCCGGCCGACCCCCTTCCCTTGGCTCCTCTATATACGGGGGCAGGGGGCACCTCTAGGCACAACAACAATTGATCCCTTGGATCTCTTAGCCGTGTGCGGTGCCCCCCTCCACCATAGTCCTCCTTGATAATATTGTAGCGGTGCTTAGGCGAAGCCCTGCGACGGTAGAACATCAAGATCGTCACCACGCCGTCATGCTGTCGGAACTCTCCCTCGACACTCAGCTAGATCGGAGTTCGAGGGACGTCATCGAGCTGAAAGTGTGCTAGAACTCGGAGGTGCATTAGTTTCGGTGCTTGATCGGTCGGGCTGTGAAGACGTACGACTACATCAACCGCGTTGTTCTAACGCTTCCGCTTTCAGTCTACGAGGGTACGTGGACACACTCTCCCCTCTCGTTGCTATGCATCACCATGATCTTGCGTGTGCGTAGGAAATTTTTGAAATTACTACGTTCCCTAACAGTGGCATCCGAGCCTAGGTTTTATGCGTAGATGTTATATGCATGAGTAGAACACAAGTGAGTTGTGGGCGATACAAGTCATACTGCTTACCAGCATGTCATACTTTTGTTCGGCGGTATTGTTGGATGAAGCGCCCTGGACCGACATTACGCGTACGCTTACGCGAGACTGGTTTTACCTCCGTGCTTTGCACACAGGTGACTAGCGGGTGTCAGTTTCTCCAACTTTAGTTGAACCGAGTGTGGCTACGCCCGGTCCTTGAGAAGGTTAAAACAGCACTAACTTCACGAACTATCGTTGTGGTTTTGATGCGTAGGTAAGAATGATTCTTTCTCAGCCCGTAGCAGCCACGTAAAATTTGCAATAACAAAGTAGAGGACGTCTAACTTGTTTTTGCAGGGCATGTTGTGATGTGATATGGTCAAGATGTGATGAGATATAAGTTGTTGTATGAGATGATCATGTTTTGTTGAAGTTATCGGCAACTAGCAGAAGCCCTATGGTTATCTCTTTGTTGCATAAGATGCAAGTTCCAAATAATTGCTTTACTTTATCGCTATGCGATAGCAATAGTTGCAAGAGCAATAGTTGGCAAGACGACCATGTGATGACACATTGATATAGATCAAGATGATGAAGATCATGGTGTCGTACCGGTGACGATAGAGATCATGACAGTACTTTGGAGATGGAGATCAAAGGCGCAAGATGATCATGGCCATATCATGTCACATATTTTGATTGCATATGATGTTTATCTGTTATACATCTTATTCTATTTTGTTTGACGGTAGCATTTTAAGATGATCTCTCACTAATTATCAAGAAGTGTTCTCCCTGAGTATGCACCGTTGCGAAAGTTATTCCTGCTGAGACACCACGTGATGATCGGGTGTGATAGGCTCTACATTCAAATACAACGGGCGCAAAACAGTTGCACACGCGGAATACTCAGGTTAAACTTGACGA
>NW_021299063.1:0-2826 GCF_002162155.2 Triticum dicoccoides
AAGACAATACACCTAGAAACAGTTAGAGGATTCTTTGAAGACAACGAACAAGCATCATTAAGAATATTTTTAATTTAGGATGGTAAAATAGTTATGTACCTAAGATGCGTCGCTTTTCCACCCCATCTCCCAAGTCCTTGTAGAATTGTCGAAGATCATCATAGCTAGATCTGTCTAAGCTACTAGCTTTTTTCATCATAGAGAGGTATGCAGCCTAGAGTAAATTACACGTCAAAAATGGAAGAAGCAATATAGGAGGACCATGTGAAGTAAGGGAAAAATATTAAACCTTTCTAGAGTGTGGAGAAAGAATAGAAGAGTTGTGATCACGCTTTAATATGTGAAAGCGCTTAACACCTTCATTAATGGTTTGATCATGTCCAAGTTTGACAAGGGCAACCAAGAGAGTTTCTCTAAGACGAACAAGTAGGTCTCCCTCACCATCCTTGGGGTCCCAACCTAACTTTCTGAAAAAGAAGAGTACACAAATGAGGTTATAGCTAAGATATAGTAATAATTAAAATATTATATATATGCTAGAGTGTACATTTGCCATGAAATAGGAATATTTAAGTAAACATGTAGTGGTTAACGTAAGATTAAAACAATGACATGTCATACAGAGTAGGTGACAAAAGAATTTTGATGAGAAGTTGTTTGATGTCACCAGCCAAGTTAGGTGTGGCATCAAAAGTTATCTGGGAAACGCTTGTAGTTATCTGCAAAGCCATAGGAAAATACATAGATAGTTAATATGTATAAAAGACTATAGTGGAAATAGGTTGAAAACTAGAATATACATACATCACATATATGCGGGAGAACATTGTAGTCAGCTTCTTCACGACAAGCATAAACTATATGTAGCAACGAAGCTAGTCTGTGCTCGTAGGACATGGAAAGCACAAGTGCATTGTCCAAAATTCCTGGAAAACGGCTGTTATAGTATGCTATCACCCACATATTGCAAACAAAACTTAATAGTGAAAGATCTTATGCATACCAATTTTTTCCATTGAAGAGAACTCACTAGCCTCTAATGCATATGGAAGTGTAGCTGTAATTTCTTTATCATACTTCACTCGGTAAAATCCGGTTTCATTTATGTTCAACTTAATCCAAATATTTCCATCCTTCTGCCGTTTACAATAGAAATCAACCTTATCATGCTTATGTTTCAAAATGAACTTTTTTGTTGATGAGGAACATCTTAGTGTTATTGGCACATCCCACAAGCTAGATCGAGAGGATCCATCTAAATCAAACTGGGCCTGTAATGAAAATAAACAATATATGTGAAGAAACGTAACATATTAAAATTGATTAAATGAGTCCCTAGCCTTCTCTGCGACATAGAGGTCATGGAATGCACCCCTCAAGTCCACTTCACAGCCTTGACGCCATCACTACTTTTGTAGAGCCTCTCCTTGTGCGACGTCTACTATCTAGAAAATGTACCTCTGGCCCACTCCTCTGCATGAACGCCGAGGTCTGGGCTACACCGCTACCTTCGCATGTAATAAATATTATAGAGTAATTTGTATAAGAGGGGAAGAAAATTTGGCTTAGCATTGCAAGGTTTGCACAACATGATTCCCTATATAATTATGTTGTTAGTTTTTTGTTGGTTTGGATATATCAATATAGGGACTACATGATATTCCCCAAAATATGTTGTAGTTCCTTTTTCAGAGGAATTGTACCAAACCACCTCCAAAAAATAATAGGATTAAGCAACAAAAATAAAGGTCTAGTCCACTTATTTTCAATGTGAGTGAATAGATGCTCATAGGAATTCTAGAGAAGCACTAATCCAAGGTACACCAACAACATGTCAACTAAATAAATAAAGATATCCAAAACAAATAATACATGTTGTAAGTACTCTGCGGCTAGCAATTCGATATAGATGAACAACATAAAACAAACGAAGAATACATTTGAGATAAGATTACCTGTTCAAGTTGGATGTGTTCACCTTCATGTTTTACATTAATCACAGGATATCCTGGTTCCTTCGTCCAAGGAGTCATCAAATCCTTCAATGGTTCACCAGTTTCCTCTTCAATCACTATCCATAGATCCTCCGTTTTAGCATTCGAGTAGGCATATTTCTTCACATATGAAGCCAATGCTTTCTGCAATAGTTTCTGAAGTTCACTGTAGAATAGTGTAGTGGGAGAAAATTTTGCAGATACAACCAACATCAAGAAAACAGGAGATAGAGAGGGAGAGAGAACCAACAATAGGAAATACATGAAACATAATCAATTATGCCCACATATAAATTTAGTAATCTTTACTTTACGAGACTACGAAAATATAATTGGTCTAATAAAATTTCATTCTATAATATGATGAACCACATAATTTAAGGAATTGCTTTGTACACTTTTAAGTAACATTCTGAAGTGTGTTCTACCAACAAAAATAAGAGTAGATTCGAGACCTGGAAACGCTTTGCCCCCAAGAAACTTTGTAGCATGCGAAGAATGGAAGCACCTTTAACATAGACAAGTTCATGAAAAATACCATCAATTTCATTGGTATGGTGTATCTCAACCTGCCATATAGATGAAGAAAAATTGAAACATGAAAGGAATTACATGTCATGATTTAGATATATGTTAAAATGTTAATGCATCCAATTTAATTTGTGTTGATGAAATTAGCAAAACAACTGATGTCTAACATAATGTATGCAACTAAAAGATTTTTAGTATCAACTTAAATATTTAACAAAACTACATATAAAAAGGGAAATTATGATCAAAGTAGAAACTAGACATTAGATTTTATAGATACATGGCAAGAGATACCCCCCCC
>NW_021299064.1:0-1667 GCF_002162155.2 Triticum dicoccoides
TTCCTTGCCGGGATTACTTTGGTACCTTCCTACCAAACTGACGGCAAGGTTAACATCAGGTCTGGTACACAGCATGGCATACATAATAGAACCTATGGCTGAGGCATAGGGGATGACGCTCATCTCTTCTATATCTTCTGCCGTGGTCGGACATTGAGCTGAGCTCAATTTCACACCTTGTAACACAGGCAAGAACCCTTTCTTGGATTGATCCATATTGAACTTCTTCAATATCTTATCAAGGTATGTGCTTTGTGAAAGACCTATGAGGCGTCTTGATCTATCTCTATAGATTTTGATGCCTAATATATAAGCAGCTTCTCCAAGGTCCTTCATTGAAAAACTTTTATTCAAGTAGGCCTTGATGCTGTCCAAGAGTTCTATATCATTTCCCATCAAGAGTATGTCATCTACATATAATATGAGAAATGCTACAGAGCTCCCACTCACTTTCTTGTCAACGCAGGCTTCTCCATAAGTCTGTGTAAACCCAAACGCTTTGATCATCTCATCAAAGCGAATGTTCCAACTCCGAGATGCTTGCACCAGCCCATAAATCGAGCGTTGGAGCTTGCACACTTTGTCAGCACTCTTAGGATCGACAAAACCTTCCGGCTGCATCATATACAATTCTTCCTTAAGGAAACCATTAAGGAATGCCGTTTTGACGTCCATTTGCCATATTTCGTAATCATAGAATGCGGCAATTGCTAACATGATTCGGACGGACTTCAGCTTCGCTACCGGTGAGAAAGTCTCATCGTAGTCAACCCCTTGAACTTGTCGATAACCCTTAGCGACAAGCCGAGCTTTATAGATGGTCACATTACCATCCGCGTCTGTCTTCTTCTTAAAGATCCATTTATTTTCTATGGCTCGCCGTTCAACGGGCAAGTCAGTCAAAGTCCATACTTCGTTTTCATACATGGATCCTATCTCGGATTTCATGGCTTCTAGCCATTTGTCGGAATCCGGGCCCGCCATCGCTTCTTCATAGTTCGAAGGTTCACCGTTGTCTAACAACATGATTTCCAAGACAGGGTAGCCGTACCACTCTGTTGCGGAACGTGTCCTTGTGGACCTTCAAATTTCAGTAGGAGCTTGATCAGAAGTATCTTGATCATTATCATTAACTTCCTCTCTAGTCGGTGCTGGCTCCTCAGGAACATTTTCTTGAGTTGCGCCATTTTCCGGTTCAAGAGGCAATACTTCATCAAGCTCTATTCCTCCCACTTACTTCTTTCGAGAGAAACTCTTTCTCCAGAAAGGACCCATTCTTGGCAACAAAGATCTTGCCTTCGGATCTAAGGTAGAAGGTGTACCCAATAGTTTCTTTTGGGTACCCTATGAAGACGCATTTTTCCGATTTGGGTTCGAGCTTTTCAGGTTGAAGTTTCTTGACATAAGCATCGCATCCCCAAACTTTTAGAAACGACAGCTTAGGTTTCTTCCCAAACCATAATTCATACGGTGTCGTCTTAACGGATTTCGACGGAGCCCTATTTAAAGTGAATGCGGCAGTCTCTAAAGCATAGCCCCAAAAAGAAAGCGGTAAATCGGTAAGAGACATCATAGATCGCACCATATCTAACAGAGTGCGATTACGACGTTCGGACACACCATTACGCTGAGGTGTTCCAGGCGGCGTGAGTTGTGAAACTATTCCA
>NW_021299065.1:0-1737 GCF_002162155.2 Triticum dicoccoides
CAGGAAACAGACCCTCGTGGTCAGGTTGATCGTGCTTCGGCGTGGTCAATAACCTCTCAGAGTTGGTTTAGCGATTGCTAAGGCGCGACGTCCTCGCACGTTCGTAGTCGGATCGTCAAAGTCGACTTCCACCAAAGCGATATCCATCATCTCATCGAAAGACGGGACACCATTGCCTCTATCAAGTGGTATCAGATTTCCAGGTTGCTCGGTGAGATTTTACAGTTTTTCGTAGTTTAGATCGAGTCTGTTCTTCATACCTACAGTCCACGAAAAAGCCACAAAAAAATTAGGGTTAGTTCATCATATCCGAACCAATCTGAGCCTTTGCATAATCTTTTTAGGGTTTTGCTTTGTTGAATTTGCGGTTGCATCGTCGTGTCTAGTTGCTGGTCTTAGAGTCTAGTCTTTTAGAGTTTCGAGTTCTGGTCATAAGTTGTCACGCCGCCGCCGCACCATCATCATCGCCCCTGCCATCTACCACCACCGCTCCGAATCCGTATCCATATACCACCACCAATCCGTGTCCTTATACCACCACCGATCCATATCCATATACTACCACCGCTACCACCACCGCTGCCATATACCACCACCATATATCCACCACCAATCCGAGTTCCTTGCTTATTAGGTTTGTTTTCGAGATCCATCTAGTTTCCGATTCGTGTTTCCTTGCCGGAGTAGGTTTCGAAAAAAAAAGAGTCGGGAAACCACGCTCCGTTTAGGCCCAAAATTTTTCGAAAACGCATTTTTCGAAAAAAATTCTGGCTATCCTATTTTTAGGTGTTTCTGAGTGTTTTGAGACAGGTGCCATTATAGGAAGTTTTTTTTTGACCCGTTTCCAGTTTTTGGGTCCGGGCAGTCAAAAAAAAAATTTGGTCGAAATTTTTTTTCGTGCCCATCCTGTCAGTTTGACCTAGGAAGAGTTTTGAGACACTCGCCATTATAGTGATTTTTCGCAAAAAAAAAGCAGCGCAAAAAAAAGAGCGCAAAAAAAAGAGCGAAAAAAAATCAGAGTGTGCTTTTCCCTTGTTTACGAGCCGCGCCGTGATTTTGTTGGTGTTCTAGGCTCGCGTCTCTAGCATAGTCTAGCCTAGGACCATCACAGTACCGTCGTTGAGCGTTTATTCAACTTTGCATCTCTGAATTGATTATTGCTGACCCTTTTTGCTACCATACTATAAGCCTTCCCAGCTCCACATACATCTACGTCGTGTGTTTGACTCTCCCTGGTAATCGCTCTATCCAAGCTTTGAGAGTTTTTGACTACAACGGTTGCTGATCACCGCCTGCTGCTGGGTAAGAACTGGTAAGAATTTGAGATTTGCTTGACGGATTTGTGATACACCACCACCACTTCTTAGTAGTCTGTAGGATCATATTCTTGTGTGTTTCTATTGCTGCTAACCATGCCAGGATTACAAGCCGACGAGATTGACTGGGAGAACTTATCGAACAAGGAGCTTCATGATAAGTTTCAGCAAATGATGACTGAACAGGTACAAGATGTGCTGAACAATTTTGAAGAGGCCATGGAGAAGATCACTGGCCTTGAGAAGACGTTCGAAACAAAGCTCGATAACAGATTTAATGAACTGCTTGCGCGTCTTCCACCACCGGCTGCACCTGTCGCACCTCTGCAACAACAACAACTACGCCCCCTTCCGAATCAGTATGGACGAGCACAGCGTGTTCCTATTGAGCCAGGACAAAATTCTGGTGCCGCTGCTACTG
>NW_021299066.1:0-996 GCF_002162155.2 Triticum dicoccoides
TAATATTCTTCTACAGAATTTTTTCCTTGTCTTAAGCGCTGTAATTTCTGAAGCAATTCACGTTGATAATATGGTGGAACCCAACGAGTACGCATAGCAGTTTTCAAAGCAGCCCAAGTAGTTGGAATAGGATATAATCTACAATGTTCAGACCACCATACACATGCAAAACTAGTGAAAGCACAAACAGCAGCGGCAACCCGTCTCTCCTCGGGATATTGTAAACATGTAAATCGTTGTTCAGTTTCTAACTCCCAAGTAAGATATATATCAGGAACATATCTACCCTCGAAAGGTGGAATATTCAATTTCAGTTTAGGAAGATGGTCATGATCTCGTACCTGAGGGAAAGCCCTACCATTGTGATTATTTGCATGTGGACGACCTGGTGGTTGTGGTGCAGGTGGTTGCACGTAGTTCTGATTTTGAGCAACCTCATCCTCGTAATCTCCCATATAATCATCCTCCTCCGCATCAGCAGCAGGAGCCACAGAAGTATCAACAGCAGCACCAACAGTTTGGCCAAACGCAAGAGGAACACGGCTCGCTCGGCGGAGATCTGTTTCGCGACGTGGAGGTAGTCGTTGTTGTTGTTGTTGGAGAGGTGCGTTAGGTGCAGCGGGTGGTGGTGGTGGAAGACGCGCGAGCAATTCATTAAACTTGTTATCGAGCTTTGTTTCGAACATCTTCTCCATGCCATCTATCTTCTCCATGGCCTCTTCAAATCTGTTTAGCACATCTTGCACCTGTCCACTCATCATTTGCTGAAATTTATCATGCAAATCCTTATTCGTCATGTTCTCCCAGTCAGTCTCGTCGGCTTGTGATCCTGGCATGGTTAGCAGCAATAGAAACACACAAGAATATGATCCTACAGACTACTAACAAGAGGTGGTGGTGGGTGTCACAAATCCGTCAAGCAAATCTCAAATTCTTACCAGTTCTTACCCAGCAGCAGGCAGTGATCGGCAACCGTTGTAGTCAAAAACTCTCAAA
>NW_021299067.1:0-1513 GCF_002162155.2 Triticum dicoccoides
CATAACGTATAATATAGTATTAAAAATTTAAATGACGCAAGAGGTTCATATATAAATTTGATTGTATTGTTTGTCCACCTAATAGTATATGTATCTAGTATGTTTATTTTGAACAATCTGACTCAAAACCTCGATCATCTGTGATGAACCACATTCTTGTAGATTCCAACTTAAAATGATAAATTCAGTGGCTTTGTTTGTACAGGTTGAATGCTTGTTTGCTTGGCCCGAATATTATCTCAGCGGCGTTGATCACCAATTCCTTTTTTGGGAATTGTATGTATATTTTTAGATGAATTGCATGCATGTTCTTTCTGAAAGACTTGCACCTATATTTTCTTGGAAAGACCCACCTGTACATTTTTTATATGTTCATGACTATTTTTTTTAATATCTACGCATGACCCAAGTTGTCTGATGTTGGATGCATGTTTTTGTAAAGACTTGCACGTAGTTTTTTCACATTGGTACAGGACCTAGATGGGCAAGTGCGCTTGTTGTAGATTGCTTGGACTCACCCAAGCGGCATGTACGTAGATGTCATATGCTTGTGCGTGTCATGGCCGACGTAGGCCCCCCTTCTTTTCTCTTTGTTTCAGGAAACTAACCTAATCGTTTGTGTCCGACGATAAACTTTGTATACGTGATAGGTTGTACATGCAAGGTACCGGAATTGCTTTTTTATTTTTGACCGACCTGTACAACTTCTTCATTAAATATTGCTTTGATCAGACTGATATTTCCTTTTCCTTGTTCTTTACGCCCGAACATATTATCTCCAGCGTGACACAACGTACATAACAATATTGTACATTCCATGATAGTTGGGTTAATCAACCTGCAGTACATATAAAATGTTTTCTTAAAAGTATCCACATCTTTTAAACCGTGACTTCAAATTTAATATGTTATATAAAATTTGATTAGAAAAACTAATCATCAACCTGTGCACCAGCACGGGCTAGAACGTTTGTAGTCACTGTACTTGCTACTTTTGTACAAAATAGTGTCTAAATTTATTTTTCACATATTAGTTACATATAGGGACACATATTTTTTTGATGATGTTTTACTTGTCAGAAAATATGATAAATCCTCAAAGTCTTGCAAATCCAAAATGCAATCATAGTCTTATAATATTTTGAACGAACATGCAATTTTATCTACTAAGATCGCAATATACAATTCATATAAATAGACGCATGTATATGCAAAGCTTAAAACCAAATTGAATAATTGATATTTCTCTTCAAAAAAATACAATAATGCAACCGCAAGTTCGGGGACCCATAAAAGCAAAATACTGCTTCACCATATTTTAGAACAATATAATGAATATGTAAAAAAACTGAATGGAGTTGAATATCCCATGTTGATTCCTATACATAACAAAAAGTAAGTATTAAAACATTATTGTCCAAACAAAATGTTAATTGACAATGCTTTGGCTTTCAAGGTTAATCATCTAGTGCATTGCACATTTCAGAATGAACATCCTCTACAAAGCAACATA
>NW_021299068.1:0-1213 GCF_002162155.2 Triticum dicoccoides
GAGCCCGGGCTGACATGACTAGTCGTAAACCCAAAGTGGCACAGACTTACAGGGACAGGCATCCATGACCCAGCTTCGAACGTGTCGGTCATCAGCAAGTGGGTCCGGGCTGTAGCACTGGGCTAGCAGGACTCCGGTAAACCGGGCTGTAGCGGGCTAACAGGGCTCCGGTACTCAATGCGTGACATTTCCCCGAAGGGACAGACACAGGAACGAAGAAGGACACATGCCGGCCAGCCTAAGTGTTCCAGAGCAGTAGCAAGCTACCATGGCTCAGCGGTAACACTAGGAGACATTTCCCGGTAAGAGAGGCTACTAAAGATAAACAACTAGATAGTCAGATCCCACACATACCAAGCATTTCAATCATACACACAATATGCTCGATATGTGCAAATACAACGAAGCATCACAACATGACTCTACGACACAAGTACTTTATTTAGGGCTCAGATAGCCATACATAACATACACACAAAGGTACGGGTCTCACGACCCAACATACAAGTCATACAATCATACAAGCCAACAGCGGAAGTAACTTGTCTGAGTACAGACAACTAGTAAATAAAAGAGGCTTGGAAAGCCTGGCTATACTATGTGGTCCTTCACAAGCTCAGGGTCACCACCTGGGTCTTTAGCCTACTCGTTGATGTCAACGTCTACATAGAACCCATCAGAAGGGGTTGCAGCGTCTTCTGTAAAAATGTAGATTATAGCAACATGAGTACAAAGGTACTCAGCAAGACTTACATCAGATCCTACATACCTGCATAGTATCAAGAAGGGTTGGTGGAGTTATTGCAGCAAGCCAGCTTTGACTCTTGGCTAGACTATCCTACGATACTCCAACTTGAAATAGTTTTGCGCACACGAGTCCACTATTCACCACTTCAATACACTACCGAGGATCCACCTCCGTCTTCCTACGGAAGAGCCATCCTCGGCACTCACACTTATCTTGAGGCTTTTAGTAGTTTCCATTTACTTGTCTATGAACTGTATAGGCAACCAAGTAGTCCTTTACCGCGGACGCGGCTATTCGAATAGATCATGTTAACCCTGCAGGGGGTACTTCTTCATACACGCTCTCACCACTTACCGTCGTTTACACGACATGTACTCGGCAACCTTCAAGCGGAAGCCCAACGTGGGTGTCGGCCACGACCTACCTAATCACCTAAGCCTCCAGTCCAGGTTTATCGCCTATTCA
>NW_021299069.1:0-738 GCF_002162155.2 Triticum dicoccoides
AGATGGGCCAAGAACGTCATAAAAGAAGACCGGTATTTCACCACCATGGTTATACCCGAAGCCAAATCCAAGACCGCGGGCGCAAACGTCACCGCGAAAAATGAGCCATGGGTACTGGCTTCCCAAGTGGACCAATGCTTCTTCATTACCGACCCGCCAAAGCCCAGTCATGTTGTCATGAGGAGAGGCAAAAGGAAGATCATCGGAATGGATGGAGTAGCCAATGAGCAAGACTTCGACAAGTACGGCGACCCGAGGATCGAACATGACGACGATGATGAAGTAGCAGCATACACCACAAGAAGAAGCAGGACCACCCTACCTAAAGGACGTCCGTTCCACAGAAGAACTCCATTTGCGAAAAAGAAGGGCAAGAAGATTGTGAACAGATAGCTAGCTAAGATCGATTGTATTTAAATCGTAGCCTTCATTTCTCGATTGTATTTCATGGGTACTTTTTGAACTATCATGAATATTTTTAAATTTCATGGACACTCGATCTCGATCCCGGCCCCCTCCATCTCAATCACTATCCCACCTCGCCAGATCCGGTCCCCCTCGCCGCCGAGCACCCCCCAGTCCATCGGCCGCCGCCGCCGACCCCCCGCACCCTCGATTCCCCTACTCAACCGCCGACGCCGACCCCGCGCACCCCGCGCACCATCTTATAAAAAAAGTATCAAACAACTTTTTAAATGCTACTGTCTTATAAAAAAATATTACTGTTATTATTTAAAC
>NW_021299070.1:0-1006 GCF_002162155.2 Triticum dicoccoides
AGACTCCTCGTCATGTCCGTGATCACATCCGGGACTCCGAACAACCTTCGGTACATCAAAATGCATAAACTCATAATATAACTGTCATCGTAACCTTAAGCGTGCGGACCCTACGGGTTCGAGAACAATGTAGACATGACCGAGACATGTCTCTGGTCAATAACCAATAGCGGGACCTGGATGCCCATATTGGCTCCTACATATTCTACGAAGATCTTTATCGGTCAGACCGCATAACAACATACGTTGTTCCCTTTGTCATCGGTATGTTACTTGCCCGAGATTCGATCGTCGGTATCCAATACCTAGTTCAATCTCGTTAACGGCAAGTCTCTTTACTCGTTCCGTAATACATCATCTCACAACTAACATATTAGTTGTAATGCTTGCAAGGCTTATGTGATGTGTATTACCGTGAGGGCCCAGAGATACCTCTCCGACAATCGGAGTGACAAATCCTAATCTCGAAATACGCCAACCCAACATCGACCATTGGAGACACCTGTAGTACTCCTTTATAATCACCCATTTACGTTGTGACATTTGGTAGTACCCAAAGTGTTCCTCCGGTAAACGGGAGTTGTATAATCTCATAGTCGTAGGAACATGTATAAGTCATGAAGAAAGCAATAGCAACATACTAAACGATCAGGTGCTAAGCTAATGGAATGGGTCATGTCAATCAGATCATTCTACTAATGATGTGACCTCGTTAATCAAATAACAACTCATTGTTCATGGTTAGGAAACATAACCATCTTTGATTAACGAGCTAGTCAAGTAGAGGCATACTAGTGACACTCTGTTTGTCTATGTATTCACACATGTATTATGTTTCCGGAAAATACAATTCTAGCATGAATAATAAACATTTATCATGATTATAAGGAAATAAATAATAACTTTATTATTGCCTCTAGGGCATATTTCCTTCAGTCTCCCACTTGCACTAGAGTCAATAATCTAGATTACACTGTAATGAATCTAACACCCATGGAGCTTTGGT
>NW_021299071.1:0-1496 GCF_002162155.2 Triticum dicoccoides
CTTAGCTGCAACCCCGTACTCACCTAAGTTACAAAACTACTATGAGTGGAGAGCAATCCCCCCACTCAGGGGCTTAGCTGCGACCCCGTACTCGCCTAAGTGATAAAACTACTCCGAGTGGAGAGCAATCCTCCCAATCAGGGGCTTAGCTGCGACCCCGTACTCGCCTAAGTTACAAAACTATTCTGAGTGGAGAGCAATCCTCCTACTCAGGGGTTAGCTGCGATCCCGTACTCGTCTAAGTTACAAAACTACTCTGAGTGGAGAGTAATACTCCCACTCGGGGGCTTAGCTGCGTCCCTGTACTCACCTAAGTTACAAGACTACTCGGAGTGGAGAGAAATCCTCCCACTCGGCGGCTTAGGCACGAACCAGATTCGCCTAAGTTTTAAAGGGCTTAGTCGCAAACCCGATTCGCCTAAGTTACAAAAGGTATTCCGAGTGGAGAGCGATCCTCCCACTCGGGGCTTAGCGGCGACCCCGGGTCGCCTAAGTTACAAAACTACTCTAAGTGGAGAGGAATCCTCCCACTCAGGGCTTAGCTGCGACCCAATACTCGCCTAAGTTACAAAACTACTTTAAGTGGGGAGCAATCCTCCCACTCGGGGGCTTAGCTGCGACCCCGTACTCCCCTAAGTAACAAACTACTCTGAATGGGGACAAATCCTCCCACTCAGTGTCTTAGTTGCGACCCCGTACTCGCCTAAGTTACAAAACTACTCCGAGTAGAGACCAACCCTCCCACTCGGGGGCTTAGCTGTGACCCCGTACTCGCCTAGGTTACAAAACTACTACAAGCGGGGAGCAATACTCCCACTCGGGGGCTTAGCTGTGACCCCGTACTTGCCTACGTTACAAAACTACTCTGAGTGGAGAGCAATCCTCCCACTCGGTTGCTTAGCTGCGACACCGTACTCACCTAAGTTAGAAAACGTCTCCGAGTGGAGAGAAATCCTCCCTCTCGGGCGCTTAGCTGCGACCCCGTACTAGCCTAACTTACAAAACTACTCCGAGTGGAGAGCAATCCTCCCATTCGGGGGCTTAGCTGTTACCCCGAACTCGCCTAAGTAACAAAACTACTCCGAGTGGAGAGCAATACTCCCACTCGGGGGCTTACCTGCGACCGCGTACTCGCCTAAGGTATAAAACTGCTCTGAGTGGAGAACAATATCCTCCCACTCGGCGGCTTAGCTGCGACCCCGTACTCGCCTAAGTTACAAAACTACTCCGAGTGGAGAGCAATCCTCCCACTCGGCAGCTTAGCTGCGACCCCGTACTCACCTAAGTTACAAAACTACTCCGAGTGGAGAGCAATACTCCCACTCGGGGGTTAGCCGCGAAACCCATTCGCCTAAGTTTCAAAGGGCTTAGTCGCAAACCCGATTCGCCTATGTTACAAAACCTATCCCGAGTGGAGAGCAATCCTCCCACTCGGGGGCTTAGATGTGACCCCGGGTCGCCTATGTTACAAAACTACTCTGAGTGGAGAGCAATCC
>NW_021299071.1:3601-5047 GCF_002162155.2 Triticum dicoccoides
GTGACCCCGGGTCGAATAAGTTACAAAACTACTCTGAGTGGAGAGCAATCCTCCCACTCGGGGACTTAGCTGCGACCCCGTACTCGCCTAAGTTACAAAACTAATCTGAGTGGGGAGCAATCCTCCCACTCGGGGGCTTAGCTGCGACCCCGAACTCACCTAAGTAACAAAACTACTCTGAGTGGAGAGCAATCCTCCCGCTCGGTTGCTTAGCTGCGACCCCGTACTCGCCTAAGTTACAAAACTTCTCCGAGTGGAGAGAAATCCTCTCACTCGGGGGCTTAGCTCCGGCTCCGTACTAGCCTAACTTACAAATCTACTCCGAGGGGAGAGCAATCCTCCCACTCGGGGGCTTAGTTGAGATCCCGTGCTCACCTAAGTTATAAAAGTACTCTGAGTGGAGAGCAATCCTCCCACTCGGGGGCTTAGCTGTGACCCCGAACTCGCCTAAGTAACAAAACTACTCCGAGTGGAGAGCAATCCTCCCACTCGGCGGCTTAGCTGCGACCCCGTACTCGCCTAATTTACAAAACTACTCCGAGTGGAGAGCAATCCTCCCACTCGGCGGCTTAGCTGCGACCCCGTACTCAATTAAGTTACAAAACTACACCGAGTGGAGAGCAATACTCCCACTCAGGGGCTTACCTGCGACCGCGTACTCGCCTAAGTTATAAAACTACTCTGAGTGGAGAGCAATATCCTCCCACTCGGGGGCTTAGCTACGACCATGTACTCGCCTAAGTTACAAAACTACTCCGAGTGGAGAGCAATCTTCCCACTCGGGTGCTTAGCTGCGACCCCGTACTCTCCTAAGTTACAAAACTTCTCCGAGTGGAGAGAAATCCTCTCACTCGGGGGCTTAGCCGCAAACCCCATTCGCCTAAGTTTCAAAGGGCTTAGTCGCATACCCGATTCGCCTAAGTTACAAAAGCTATTACTAGTGGAGAGCAATCCTCCCACTCGGGGACTTAGATGTGACCCCGGGTCGCCTAAGTTACAAAACTAATCAGAGTGGAGAGCAATCCTCTGACTCGGGGACTTAGATGTGACCCTGGGTCGCCTAAGTTACAAAACTACTCTGAGTGGGGCGCAATCCTCCCACTCGGGGGCTTAGCTGCGACCCCGTACTCGCCTAAGTAACAAAACTACTCCGACTGGGAACCAATCTTCCCCCTTTGAGTCTTAGCTGTGACCCCGTACTCGCCTAAGTTACAAAACTACTCCGAGTAGAGAGCAACCCACCCACTCGGGGGCTTAGCTGTGACCCCGAACTCACCTAAGTAACAAAACTACTCTGAGTGGAGAGCAATCCTCCCACTCGGGTGCTTAGCTGCGACCCTGTACTCACCTAAGTTACAAAACTTCTCCGAGTGGAGAGAAATCCTCTCACTCAGGGGCTTAGCTGCGGCCCCGTACTAGCCTAACTTACAAAACTACTCCGAGGGG
>NW_021299071.1:7086-7374 GCF_002162155.2 Triticum dicoccoides
TCGGGTGCTTAGCAGCGACCCTATACTCGCCTAAGTTACAAAACTTCTCTGAGTGGAGAGAAATCCTCTCACTCGGGGGCTTAGCCGCGAACCCCATTCGCCTAAGTTTCAAAGGGCTTAATCGCAAACTCGATTCGCCTATGTTACAAAAGCTATTCCGAGTGGAGAGCAATCCTCCCACTCGGGGGCTTAGATGTGACCCCGGGTCGAATAAGTTACAAAACTACTCTGAGTGGAGAGCAATCCTCCCACTCGGGGGCTTAGCTGCGACCCCGTACTCGCCTAAGT
>NW_021299071.1:8129-8855 GCF_002162155.2 Triticum dicoccoides
AGCTGCGACCCCGTACTCACCTAAGTTACAAAACTACTCCGAGTGGAGAGCAATCCTCCAACTCGGCGGCTTAGCTGCGACCCTGTCCTCACCTAAGTTACAAAACTACTCCGAGTGGAGAGCAATACTCCCACTTGGGGGCTTACCTGCGACCGCGTCCTCGCCTAAGTTATAAAACTACTCCGAGTGGAGGGCAATATCCTCCCACTCGGGGGCTTAGCTACGCCCCCATACTCGCCTAAGTTACAAAACTACTCCGAGTGGAGAGCAATCATCCCAATCGGGTGCTTAGGTGCGACCCCGTACACTCCTAAGTTACAAAACTTCTCTGAGTGGAGAGAAATCCTCTCAGTCGGGGGCTTAGCTGCGAACCCCATTCGCCTAAGTTTCAAAGGGATTAATCGCAAACCCGATTCGCCTATGTTACAAAAGCTATTCCGAGTGGAGAGCAATCCTCCCACTCGGGGGCTTAGATGTGACCCCGGGTCGAATAAGTTACAAAACTACTCTGAGTGGAGAGCAATCCTCCCACTCGGGGGCTTAGCTGCGACCCCGTACTCGCCTAAGTTACAAAAATACTTTGAGTGGGGAGCAATCCTCCCACTCGGGGGCTTAGCTGCGACCCCGAACTCGCCTAAGTAACAAAACTACTCTGAGTGGAGAGCAATCCTCCCACTCGGGTGCTTAGCTGCGACCCCGTACTCGACTAAGTTACAAAACTTCTCC
>NW_021299071.1:12258-15176 GCF_002162155.2 Triticum dicoccoides
GTGGAGAGAAATCCTCTAACTCGGGGGCTTAGCTCCGGCCCCGTACTAGCCTAACTTACAAAACTACTCCGAGGGGAGAGCAACCCTCCCACTCGAGGGGTTAGCCGAGACCCCGTACTGGCCTAAGTTACAAAACTACTCTGAGCGGAGAGCAATCCTCCCACTCGGGGGCTTAGCTGTGACCCCGAACTCGCCTAAGTAACAAAACTACTTCGAGTGGAGAGCAATCCTCCCACTCGGCGGCTTAGCTACGACCCCGTACTCACCTAAGTTACAAAACTACTCCGAGTGGAGAGCAATCCTCCCACTCGGCGGCTTAGCTGCGACCCCGTACTCACCTAAGTTACAAAACTACTCCCAGTGGAGAGCAATACTCCCACTCAGGGGCTTTCCTGCGACCGCGTACTCGCCTAAGTTATAAAACTACTCCGAGTGGAGAGCAATATCCTCCCACTCGGGGGCTTAGCTACGACCCCATACTCGCCTAAGTTACAAAACTACTCCGAGTGGAGAGCAATCCTCCCAATCGGGTGCTTAGGTGTGACCCCGTACTCGCCTAATTTACAAAACTTCTCCGAGTGGAGAGAAATCCTCTCACTCGGGGGCTGAGCTGCGAACCCCATTCGCCTAAGTTTCAAAGGGATTAATCGCAAACCCGATTCGCCTATGTTACAAAAGCTATTCCGAGTGGAGAGCAATCCTCCCACTTGGGGGCTTAGATATGACCCCGGGTCAAATAAGTTACAAAACTACTCTGAGTGGAGAGCAATCCTCCGACTCGGGGGCTTAGCTGCGACCCCATACTCGCCTAAGTTACAAAACTAATCTGAGTGGGGAGCAATCCTCCCACTCGGGGGCTTAGCTGCGACCCCGAACTCGCCTAAGTAACAAAACTACTCTGAGTGGATAGCAATCCTCCCACTCGGGTGCTTAGCTGCGACCCCATACTCGCCTAAGTTACAAAACTTCTCCGAGTGGAGAGAAATCCTCTCACTCGGAGGCTTAGCTCCGGCTCCGTGCTAGCCTAACTTACAAAGCTACTCCGAGGGGAGAGCAATCCTCCCACTTGGGGGCTTAGCTAAGATCCCGTGCTCACCTAAGTTATAAAAGTACTCTGAGTGGAGAGCAATCCTCCCACTCGGGGGCTTAGGTGTGACCCCGAACTCGCCTAAGTAACAAAACTACTCCGAGTGGAGAGCAATCCTCCTACTCAGCGGCTTAGCTGCAACCCCGTACTCGCCTAATTTACAAAACTACTACGAGTGGAGAGCAATCCTCCCACTCGGCGGCTTAGCTGCCACCCCGTACTCAATTAAGTTACAAAACTACTCCGAGTGGAGAGCAATACTCCCACTCGGGGGCTTACCTGTGACCGCGTACTCGCTAAGTTATAAAACTACTCTGAGTGGAGAGCAATATCCTCCCACTTGGGGGCTTAGCTACGACCCCGTACTCGCCTAAGTTACAAAACTACTCCGAGTGGAGAGCAATCCTCCCACTCGGCGGCTTAGCTGCGACCCCGTACTCGCCTAAGCTACAAAACTACTCTGAGTGGAGAGCAATCCTCCCACTCGGGGGCTTAGCTGTGACCTCGAACTCGCCTAAGTAACAAAACTACTCCGAGTGGAGAGCAATACTCCCACTCGGGGGCTTACCTGGACCGCGTACTCGCCTAAGTTATAAAACTGCTCCGAGTGGAGAGCAATATCCTCCCACTCGGGGGCTTAGCTACGAACCCGTACTCGCCTAAGTTACAAAACTACTCCGAGTGGAGAGCAATCCTCCCACTCGGGTGCTTAGCTGCGACACCGTACTTGCCTAAGTTACAAAACTTCTCCGAGTGGAGAGAAATCCTCTCACTCGGGGGCTTAGCCGCGAACCCCATTCGCCTAAGTTCCAAAGGGCTTAATCGCAAACTCGATTCGCCTATGTTACAAAAGCTATTCCGAGTGGAGAGCAATGCTCCCACTCGGGGGCTTCCATGTGACCCCGGGTCGAATAAGTTACAAAACTACTCTGAGTGGAGAGCAATCCTCCCACTCAAGGGCTTAGCTGCGACCCCGTACTCGCCTAAGTTACAAAACTATTCTGAGTGGGGAGCAATCGTCCCACTCGGGTGCTTAGCTGCGACCCCGTACTCGCCTAAGTTACAAAACTTCTCCGAGTGGAGAGAAATCCTCTCACTCGGGGGCTTAGCTCCGGCCCCGTACTAGCCTAACTTACAAAGCTACTCCGAGGGAAGAGCAATCCTCCCACTCGGGGGCTTAGCTAAGACCCCGTACTCACCTAACTTACAAAACTACTCTGAGTGGAGAGCAATCCTCCCACTCAGGGTCTTAGCTGTGACCCCGAACTCGCCTAAGTAACAAAACTACTCCGAGTGGAGAGCAATCCTCCCACTCGGCGGCTTAGCTGCAACCCCGTACTCGCCTAATTTAAAAAACTACTCCGAGTGGAGAGCAATCCTCCCACTCGGCGGCTTAGCTGCGACCCCGTACTCAATTAAGTTACAAAACTACTCCGAGTGGAGAGCAATACTCCCACTCGGGGATTACCTGCGACCGCGTACTCGCCTAAGTTATAAAACTACTCTGAGTGGAGAGCAATATCCTCCCACTTGAGGGCTTAGCTACAACCCCGTACTCGCCTAAGTTACAAAACTACTCCGAGTGGAGAGCAATCTTCCCACTCGGTTGCTTAGTTGCGACCCCGTACTCGCCTATGTTACAAAACTTCTCCGAGTGGAGAGAAATCCTCTCACTCGGGGGCTTAGCCGCAAACCCCATTCGCCTAAGTTTCAAAGGGCTTAGTCGCAAACCCGATTCGCCTAAGTTACAAAAGCTATTCCGAGTAGAGAGCAATCCTCCCACTCGGGGACTTAGATGTGACCCGGGGTCACCTAAGTTACAAAACTACTC
>NW_021299071.1:16789-17400 GCF_002162155.2 Triticum dicoccoides
CTCGGGGGCTTAGCCGCAAACCCCATTCACCTAAGTTTCAAAGGGCTTAGTCGCAAACCCAATTCGCCTAAGTTACAAAAGCTATTCCGAGTGGAGGGCAATCCTCCCACTCGGGGACTTAGATGTGACCAAGGGTCGCCTAAGTTACAAAACTACTCAGAGTGGAGAGCAATCCTCCCACTCGGGGGCTTAGCTGCGACCCCGTACTCGCCTAAGTTACAAAACTACTCTGAGTGGGGCACAATCCTCCCACTCGGGGGCTTAGCGGTGACCCCGTACTCACCTAAGTAACAAAACTACTAGGAATGGGAACCAATCCTCCCACTCGGAGTCTTAGCTGCGACCCCGTACTCGCCTAAGTTACAAAACTACTCCGAGTAGAGAGCAACCCACCCACTCGGGGGCTTAGCTGCGACCCTAAACTCGACTAAGTAATAGAACTACTCTGAGTGGAGAGCAATCCTCCCACTCGGGTGCTTAGCTACGACCCTGTACTCGCCTAAGTTACAAAACTTCTCCGAGTGGAGAGAAATCCTCGCACTCGGGGGCTTAGCTGCAGCCCCGTACTAGCCTAACTTACAAAATAACTCCGAGGGAGAGCAATCCTCCCA
>NW_021299072.1:0-2484 GCF_002162155.2 Triticum dicoccoides
AAAAAGGCAAGCATTTCAAAGGCGAGGCAGATCACTGGAAGAAGCCCGCCGTCCGTACAGGTGATCACATACTTGCTATGGTGAATGATTTACAAGTAATCTTTGGAAAGGGTCTCGGCGGACTATCTGTTCAGAATGACGCCGAGGGATGCGCACCCGTGTGGAAGAAGAAATCTATATTTTGGGACCTGCCATATTGGAAAGACCTAGAGGTCCGCTCTGCAGTCGATGTGATGCATGTGACAAAGAATCTTTGCGTGAACCTGCTACGCTTCTTGGGCGTGTATGGGAAGACAAAAGATACATCGGAGGCACGGGAGGACCAGCAGCGTGTGCACGAAAAAGACGGCATGCCTCCAAAGCAGTATAAAGGTCCTGCCAGCTACGCTCTTACCAAAGAAGAGAAGGAAATCTTCTTTGAATGCCTGCTCAGTATGAAGGTCTCGTATGACTTCTCGTCCAATATAAAAGGAATAATAAATATTCTAAAGAAAAAGTTCCAGAACCTAAAGTCTCATGAACATCTGCAAGCAGATTACATCTGAACATTGTGTGTGATTCAAATAAGCTTACTAACATGTGTATATCATCAATCGGGAGCCTATTTACCATATACAAGAGATAAACTTGTAAATTCCAGAGCCAGTTTTACGTTGGCAGTAATTTTCAGTAGACAAAATGTACGTACGCTCATACACTTACACTTACAAGGGAATAATACAACTGATAGGAGTGCATAGTGTTTGGTAACTACACATTGAGAGGCTTCACCTTTTGGAGTCAGAAAGTGTTGAGATCCATGTTAGCTAAAAAGGTTTCGGACCGGATAAAGCCACTCCACACCTAAAACGCATACATACGGTGAACTCCATCAGTACAAAAAAAATAATAGAGCAATAACCTTCTGCCTCCAAAAAATGATGGCACCATAAAAAAATATGATCCATGCTCCTGAAAAGAGTTACAGACCAGGTAAAGTAAGTGACAATAACATATAGTAATAAATGGAAAAGTAGTGGCTACATCTAAGTACATTGCACCCCCACGATGAACAGTAAAACTAAAACAAATAGCAAAAAAATCGAAAAAAGTTAAACCATATAGTAACTAGTGCGTTAACTAAATATGTGGACTACATAAACTTAAATTTTAAATTATCTCAAGGTTATGTGTAACAATATAGTAACTCAATTACTTTTAGGAGCAATGTATTGAGGTGACAGTATGTATAAATGTACACATTCTGTTCATGCTGTAGGGAAAAAGTAATAACAAATTTTCCTGTTTAGGATACGACAGAGATAGTAAAAGCAAGCATGTACGTGAACTTTGAGCTATCAAGCAATCCACACATTTTGCTAAATGAGAGACATATGTTGCTTTCGTCAATTTTGATCCAACTTGAGGTGGTATCTAGACTCTAGTACCGGTCTATCTATGCTGAGTGTAGTTCAATAATTTTAGAAAAACAAATATTTGCAGCCGCTTTAAGAAATTTCATTCTATCCAGTGATATAAAAGATATCATTTTTATTTAGTCATAATACTACTACTCCTTTAATATATGTTCATATTGAGCGCATTGGCCATAATTTTTAAGAAATGACATTCTATCTAGTGATATCAACAACCTCATTTGTACAGAAGACATAATATTGTTTCTCCTCTAATATGATCAGGCGTTATCCAATGTTGGCCTCCATAGGTTCAAGTCTAATTGCAATGATGTAATAAATTTTGTTATTCAGAAGCAAAAGGCAATGCAATAAGGTATTCACTTGCAACTTTCTAGAGCAGATAATATTTATATAATATGATCATGATACCTAGGAAATCAGGTAGAGATTGTGTCGGCCAGCTTCTATTTAGTTCCCCATCTCTTTCATCGGACTGTTCTCTCCCATCTCATTTACAAGGACACAATTGCCAGTTGCCAGTTGCTCCATCCTCTTCGCTTAGAATACAACAAAAGGTATGACATTTGCTTGTAACCTCTTGACCTTCTCATCCGGTGATCCAAATTGCAACCACAGATTAGTGCAATATCTAGAAAATCGAACCGTTTGGGAAACTAACATGATTAGTTAATCCGCTGCATGATTAGACCGGACATAGTCACGCAAAATGGGTACCTACAAAAGGGGAGGCAAGGAGGTCGCCGGAACCATTGTTGATGACATCGATACACAACAGCGCTCCAGGCTAGTGATAGGAGGTAATCAAACCAAGGTGTAGCAGATCAAGGCGCTCGCTCGCGGCAACTAAAATTGTACACCTCAACTTCAATTATACATCCGTTTGGATAATGTGGATCACCATTTGGCCGTATGCTCTTTAACTATTAAAAAGTTTAAGCTGCACCCAGGGAGCAGCTATACTTACCAAAGAATTGGGGTAAACAATTTAAGGTGCACTCAAGACGCAGTTGCACTCATCAAAGAATTGGGTTATTGCAATCTGCCCCCGATCTGGTTCTCTAAGGCT
>NW_021299073.1:0-2069 GCF_002162155.2 Triticum dicoccoides
GTAGAACTATAGCGTGAGCTACGACATAATTTGCAAAAGGTCTTTTGACTATGTTCAGGATAATTAAGTTCATCTTATGAACTCCCACTTAGATAGACATCCCTCTGGTCATCTAAGTGATCACATGATCCGAGTCAACTAGGCCGTGTCCGATCATCACGTGAGACGGACTAGTTAACGTCGGTGAACATCTTCATGTTGATCGTATCTACCATACGACTCATGCTCGACCTTTCGGTCTCCGTGTTCCGAGGCCATGTCTGCACATGCTAGGCTCGTCAAGTTAACCCTAAGTGTTTTCGCTGTGTAAAACTGTCTTACACCCGTTGTATGTGAACGTAAGAATCCATCACACCCGATCATCACGTGGTGCTTAGAAGCGACGAACTATAGCAACGGTGCACAGTTAGGGGAGAACACTTCTTGAAATTTTTTAAGGGATCATCTTATTTACTACCGTCGTCCTAAGTAAACAAGATGCATAAACATGATAAACATCACATGCAATCAAATAGTGACATGATATGGCCAATATCATTTTGCTCCTTTTGATCTTCATCTTCGGGGCTCCATGATCATCATCGTCACCGGCATGACACCATGATCTCCATCATCGTGTCTTCATGAAGTTGTCACGCCAACGACTACTTCTACTTCTATGGCTAACGCGTTTAGCAATAAAGTAAAGTAAGTTTCATGGCGTTCTTCAATGACACGCAGGTCATACAAAAAATAAAGACAACTCCTATGGCTCCTGCCGGTTGTCATACTCATCGACATGCAAGTCGTGAATCCTATTACAAGAACATGATCAATCTCATACATCACATATATCATTCATCACATCCTTTTGGCCATATCACATCACATAGCATACCCTGCAAAAACAAGTTAGACGTCCTCTAATTGTTGTTTGCATGTTTTACGTGGCTGCTATGGGTTTCTAGCAAGAATGTTTCTTACCTACGCAAGACCACAATGTGATATGCCAATTGCTATTTACCCTTCATAAGGACCCTTTTCATCAAATCCGTTCCGACTAAAGTGGGAGAGACTGGCACCCGCTAGCCACCTTATGCACCAAGTGCATGTCAATCGGTGGAACCTGTCTCACGTAAGAGTACGTGTAAGGTCGGTCCGGGCCGCTTCATCCCACAATACCGTTGAAACAAGATTGGACTAGTAACGGTAAGCATATTGAACAACATCAACGCCCACAACTACTTTGTGTTCTACTCGTGCAAAGAATCTACGCAATAGACCTAGCTCATGATGCCACTGTTGGGGAACGTAGCAGAAATTCAAAATTTTCCTACGCGTCACCAAGATCTATCTATGGAGAGACCAGCTACGAGTAGAAGGAGAGTGCATCTACATACCCTTGTAGATCACTAAGCGGAAGCGTTCAAGTGAACGGGGTTGATGGAGTCGTACTCGTCGTGATTCAAATCACCGATGATCAAGTGCCGAACGCACGGCACCTCCGCGTTCAACACACGTACAGCCCGGTGACGTCTCCCACGCCTTGATCCAGCAAGGAGAGAGGGATAGGTTGAGGAAGACTCCATCCAACAGCAGCACAACGGCGTGGTGGTGATGGAGGAGCGTGGCAATCCTGCAGGGCTTCACCAAGCACCTACGGGAGAGGAGGAGGTGTCACGGGAGGGAGGGAGGCGCCAAGGGCTCAGGTGTGGATGCCCTCCCTCCCCTCCACTATATATAGGGGCAAGGGAGAGGGGGGAGGCGCAGCCTTGCCCCTTACTCCAAGAAAGGGGTGCGGCCAAGAGGGGGGGAGGAGTCCATCCTCCCCAAGGCACCTCGGAGGTGCCTTCCCCCTTGAGGACTCTTCCCTCTAGGGTTCCCTAGGCGCATGGGCCTCTTGGGGCTGGTGCCCTTGGCCCATGTAGGCCAAGGCGCACCCCCTACAGCCCATGTGGCCCCCCGGGGCAGGTGGCCCCACCCGGTGGGCCCCCGGGACCCTTCCGGTGGTCCCGGTACAATACCGATGACCCCGAAACTTGTCCCGATGGCCGAAACAGGACTCCCTATATATAAATCTTTACCTCCGG
>NW_021299074.1:0-1134 GCF_002162155.2 Triticum dicoccoides
ACTATTACTCAGTTTTCGGGTCACGTAGTGATTTCCACGACCGACGAACACCGGTGTGTTTATGTGTCGGTCATCAACATTTGCAGTTTTGGCCGATTTTGGCCCTTTTCATGGACTATTACTCACTGATTTCGGGTCCCTGAGCGATTTCCATGATTGACGAACCCCGTGGTGCGTTTATGTATAGTTGATCAATAACCCTAGGTTTTACCGATTCAGGGCTCTTTCATGGACTATAACTCACCATTTTGCAGTCCCCAAGCGATTTCCATGCTTGTCGAACCCCAAGATGTGCTTACGTGCTGGTCGTCAAGACTCGCAGATTGGGCCGATTCTGGCCCGTTTCTTGGACTATTACTCAGTTTTGGGGTCCCGAAGTGATTTCCACGATCGACGAACACCGGGGTGCGTTTACGTGTCGGTCATCAACACTCACAGTTTTGGCCGATTCTGGTACGCTTTGTGCACTGTTACTCACCGTTTTGGGGTCCCGGAGCGATTACCATGATTGACGATTCCTGGGGTGCGTTTACGTGCCCGTCGTCAACCCTCATAGTTTTGGCCAATTCTGACCCGTTTCGTGGACTATTACTCACCGTTTTGCGATCCCAAAGCGATTTCCATAGTTATTGAACCCTAAGGTGCGCTTACATTTCGCTCATCAACAGTCACAGTTTTGGCCGATTCAGGCCCGTTTTGTGGACTATTACTCACTTTTTTGGGGTCCCAGAGTGATTTCCATGAATAACGAACCCCGGGGTGCATTTACGTGTCAGACATCAACACTCGCGGTTTTTGTCGATTCTGGCCCGTTTCATGGACTATTACTCACCGTTTTGCGGTCACGAAGAGATTTCCATAGTTGTTGAACCCCAAGGTGCACTTACGTGTCGGTCATTAACTCTCATAGTATTGGCCAATTCTGGCCCGTTTCGTGGACTATTACTGACTGTTTTGGGGTCCCGGAGTGATTTCCATGATTAACAAACCCCGCGATGTGTTTAAGTGTCGGTCATCAACAGTCATGGTTTTTGTCCATTCTGGCCCATTTCATGGACTATTACTCACATTTTTGGGCTCCCAAAGCGATTTCCATGGATGTCGAACCCCAAGGTGCGCTTACGTGTCGGTCAT
>NW_021299075.1:0-905 GCF_002162155.2 Triticum dicoccoides
AAGAAGAAGAAGAAGAAGAAGAAGAAGAAGAAGAAGAAAGAGGAGAAGAAGAAAGGAATAGCTAGAGGAGAAGATCGAAGAAAAAAAGAAGAAAAAAAAGAGGAGAAGAAGAAAGGAATAGTGGAGAAGAAGAAATATTCTATTTTTTCTTCTTCTCCACTATTCCTTTCTTCTTCTCCTCTTCTTTTTCTTCTTTATTCTTCTTCTTATTTATTTCTCCTCTTCTTCCTCTCCTCTTCTTCTTCTTATTTAGTTCTCTCGATCCCTCGTCCCTCTCTCGACCCCTCGACGACCCTCGTCCCTGATAACATTTTTTTTCTCCCCTCGACACCTCTCGACCTCTCGTCCCACTCTTGACCCCTCATCATCATCTATCACCCCCTCGTTTTCTTTAGCATATATCCATGAACAAAATAGAGGAGAAGATTGAAGAGAAAAAAAGTCTTCCTCTTCTTATTTTCCTTTTTCCACTCCTTCCTTTTCTTCTTCTTCTTCTTCCTTCTTCCTTCTTCCTCTTTTCTTCCTTTTCCTTATTTTAGTTTTTCCTCTACACTAACCTAATTAAAATGCACTAACCTAAAATCGATATCTACTAACAAACTAAATAAAAAATTAATACATATATGAAAAAAACATATATAAACAAAAAAATGCTATGAACATTATATTCATACATACATATATAGCTACATCCATTCATCATATAGCTATAAACAAAAAAATTAATACATATATGAAAAAACATATATAAAAAACATATATAAACAAAAAAATGCTATGAACAGAGCCTCGACGGCGGCGGCTCACAATGGGGGCGGCCGGCGAGGGCGACGGTGGCGGCGGCAATGGCGTCAGCGACGACCACGGCGTTGGTGGGGGCGGGTGGCGTCGGGGCAGCGCCTGGC
>NW_021299076.1:0-2043 GCF_002162155.2 Triticum dicoccoides
CGGCCCAGCTCCTGTGCTGGTCCAGCACTGTGTGGCCCAGCCCACCTCCTCCTCCCTGTCGCCTTCCTCCTCGCGCCAGTAGGCAGAGGAGGGACACGGCGCGCGCGCCCGAGCTCGCCACGCCACCACCCTGCTCGTCTGCATCGCCTGGCCACCGCGACGCCGCGCGTCGTCTCCTCGGCGCCGCCCCGACCCCCCTGGACCCCCTCGCTCTCTCCCTCTCCCTTGTATCTCTCCTCTGCTTCCTCTCTCTCTCACTCGCCGAGCGCAGCCGCAGCCGCGCCACCGTAACGCCGCGGCCACCGTCTCCCCCTCGACCCCTCGCTGTGCTTGCGAGCTCCGCCTCGACCCCCTCTTCCTCCCCACCGATCCACGGCCCTCCGGAAGCCCTGCATCGCCGCCCACGTCGTCGTTCCCCTCCTCGGCCACCGGAGATCGTCGCCGTCGATTCGCTGCACTCCGGCCGCCCCCGAGCCCACTAACCCTCCCTACAGCTCCGCGGTGAGCCTCCATGCAGAACCCCTCTCTCTCCCCTCGCGTTTGCGAGCTCTAGGCCATAGCTCCGCCGCGGCCGAACTCCGGCCGCCGCTGACCTTGTCACCGCCGTCACTACAGCCGCTTGAGCTCGTCTCGGAGCGTGTCACCGCACTCAGGAAGCCACCAGGAGCCTAACGCATATCCTAACTCGCCCTCCTGTGCACCACAGCGCCAACCCCGCACTCACCGAACTCCGGCGCCGCCGCGAGCTCCGTTCCGGCGAGCCCCGGCGTTCCCGTAGCCTCCCACCTACCCCATCAGATGCGGGAGAGCCCGGGCTACGCCCCGGTGCCCTCAGCCGCCGCCTCCGTCGCCTTTAGCGCAAGTCCGGCGTGCCCCCGCCGTGCTCTGTGGTCGTCGCCGGCTAATCTCCGGCCAGCTGACGTGGCTGGCTTAATTAGCCACTAACCACCGCATCGTGTCACAGACAGCCGGGCCCCACCGCCTAACTAACCGGCTAACTAAAATAGATTAGGTTTAATCTAATTGCAGTGGCCCCACGCGTCAGCTTTGACCGTGCTGACGTGGCCTTTGACCCGGCCCCACCTGTCATTGACACTAACTAGCCCTGTGCCACTGACGTGTGGCCCCCACACGTCAGGTTTGACCTGGACCCGCCCTGTTGACCTGATGACGTCAGGATAAGGTCATGCTGACGCAATAATTCCTTTCTGGAATTAAAATAAATTAGGAAATAATTTATAAATTCCAGAAAATTGTATAAACTTCTAAAAATCATAGAAATTCAACCGTAACTCCAAATTAAATAATTTATATATGAAAAATTATCAGAAAAATTCAAGGAATCCATCTGTACCATTTTCATGCATGTTAGAACAACTTATCACTACTGTTTACGGCAAATGAAGTGAATGGCATTAAATAAACACATATGGAGTTTGAATTTGAATCTTGGATTCAAACCAACTTCATTTAATCTGGTTTTAGATGCATTAGCCCAAAACACGTTCATATTGCCATGTCATAGCATGCATCATATTGTGCATTGCATTGATCGTGTTTCTTCTGTGTTTGCCGGTGTTGTTCTCCCTCGGTAGACGTGATACCGATGATGTGATCGTTGACACTGATGAAGACTCAGTGTTATCTTCAGAAGTGCCAGGCAAGCAAAACCCCCTTGTTCATTCCGATACAATCCCACTCTCTCGCTCCTGCTCTCTTTTACTGCATTAGGACAACAACGATTCATCTGTTACTTGCTGCGGTAGCTGAACCCCTTTATCCTTTGCATGACCTGTCATTGCCACAGTAAATAGATGAAACCCTTTAGCATGAGTAGGAGTTGTTTGAGCCCTGTTGTGCCTACTCATTCATGCTTGATTGTCATGCCTGCTACTGCTTAGAGTTGAGTCAGGACTGATTCATCGGGGATGAATCAGAGGTGTGTGAACATGTCCTACTGTGTGTGAGCTAAGTGTGTGAACACGATTTGGTAAAGGTAGCGGTGAGAGGCCATGTAGGAGTACATGGTGGGTTGTCTCATTG
>NW_021299077.1:0-2423 GCF_002162155.2 Triticum dicoccoides
CACCTTTAGTCCCAGTTTGTATCACGAATCGATACTAAAGATGCTCCTATATAAACCCTTCGTCCAGCCCGCGAGCTCTCTGTTCTTCCCCTTTCCTCTCCCCCGTTCTTCCCCTCTTGCTCGAGTCCTCCATTTTTGCGAAAATTTGTCAAGTTTTGAAGGCACCCCATCCATCCAAGTGTTCATAAAGGTTTTCAACATTCATTGCTAGATTAGCTCTTGCAATGCTCTTAAGTATAGTGATTTGTGGGTTTTAGTTTTGGAGTATTTATATTTGGTAGTTTATTTGATTTATATGCAATTTAAGCTCAAATTAACTTCTTAGTGTGCATATGTAGGTGTGGTTTACTTAGTGCCTTTCCGTCCCCGTCCTAACCACTGTCGATCGCCTGCATCGTCCCGCCGCCAGCACCACCTTCATGACCCTCTTGTTCTTATCCTTTTTATTTAAAAAATCATGTTTCTGTGATGTAGATAGTTACATGTATGATTTTCTTACCGGTACGTTGTTTGTTATACATAGTGGGATGGTTTTGTTATCCGTCCCCATCGGCCCTCGTCCGGTTTATGATTCATATGTGGTATATTCTCTTTTATAACTATTTTTTGCATTTCGTGTTTATGATGAATTATGCCCATCAAGTTGACATAAATATTTTTATCTAGGAGGTATGTGAACTGGAAATTCCAACCGACCCTCTTGTCTAGAGATTAAATTTAGTTGAAAAAGAAAACAATTACTTGAAGAAAAAGTTGAAAAGAATTGAGCAGGAGAAGATGGAATTGCAGTTGCATGTTGCCGATGTGGTCGATGATCACAAGATCAAGATGGATACAATGCGCTTGAAGATTAGAAAGATTAGAATATATGCCATTGATAGGGAGGCTTGGTATCGTTATGCTGTTGGATCAATTGTTACCTTAGTTGAGATTTTGATCGCATTGTTGTTGCAGTTAAATGCTTTAGCTAGATAGTTTTTATGTTGTCTTATGAGAATAAGTGTGTATGAACTTGTATTAATGGCATGCATACTTTTCTGCTTGCAATGGATGTACGATAACCAATGCACTCCCCAGTTCATTAATGGCGTGCATACTTTTCTGCTTGCAACTGAGGCAAAAAAGCGGACATATGGTTTTATGTGTTGTTCATGTGCTGACTGTAAGAATGATCTAAATTACTCTAACTCAAGAATCATTCACGTCCATCTGTTTGAGTATGGTTTCATGTCCGGCTATAACTATTGAACCAAGCATGAAGAAAGAGGGGTCCTAATGGAAGAGAATGAAGAAGAAGAGGATGGCAACAGCTATCCTGGCCATGGTTCCTTGAATACATGGGGGCAACAAAGTTGATGTGCCTCTGTATATATTACAAACATGACTTCCACATATTAGATATTTCCAAATTTCATAATGACCTTTGGACCTCAATGAACTTGTACACATACCAAAGTTGATGTGCCTCTGTATATATTACAAACAATCCAACTTGTCCCAACAACAGCTAGCTAACCTAACACGCCAACGCGCTGTCTTAAAATCAATACAAATTAGCAACAAAGTACTAACAACCTCCTCTTGTTTATATGGACCAATCAATGTGTAGAGGTGACTGCAAAATACAGGATTGGTACATGTATCAGACCAAGTCTTGGGCTCGCCTTTCTCCCACACTACTGACAATGGATGAGAGGCGGCTGGTAAAACCGTTGATACATCCGGCGAAGAACGGCAGTAGCAAGGACGTTCTCCTGCCATTTTTCGAAACTAGATAAGGAAGGACATATGAATAGGATGGTCTGGTGTGACTCCCAGTCTTGTCATGACTATGAGGACTTCGGCGACGTGCTTGTATTTGACAACACGTACAAGATGAACCGCTATGCTATGCCATTCATACCTTTTGTTGGTCTTAACAATCACCGGAAGACCACTGTTTTTGGTTGTGCCATAGTTTCGAACGAGACCAAAGAGACATATGTGTGGCTGCTGCAGACTTTTTTGAGGTCCATGTGTCTAAAGCTGTCGAAGAGTGTAATCGCGGACTCCGACGATGCGATGATCAAGGAATTTCTCGAAGTCTTGCGAGACGTGTGGCACCGTATATGTATGTGGCATATAGAAAAAAAGATATGAAGATTCACCTCATATTCTGGCATCTCCCTTCATCGCTGCGGGCGCCGCGACCTGCTGCGCCATCGCCACCAGATCTTCCCAATCGGGGCGCTCGCCTCATGCGTGCTCCATAGCGATGGAGGTGATGGAAAGGATGCGGTCGGGGAGAGAGAGACGACACAGTGTGAGTAGAGAGGGAGACGATGCGGCGGGGGGAAATGGATGGGCGATGCGGCCGGAGGTGGTTCCCCTCCACATTTATATGTATACAAATACGTATACAGCCGGGCATACGATCTAACCGG
>NW_021299078.1:0-1111 GCF_002162155.2 Triticum dicoccoides
ACCTCGCCGCCATCGCCGCGAGCCTCCCGCCGTACACGTCGAGCTCCTCGTCGTCCGCCATCTTCAGGCGGTCGAACTTGCCGCGCAGCGTCGCCAGCATCTCCGCGCAGACCCGATCGGCGCCGATGAAACTCACCTTCAGGGAGTCCCATACCTCCCTAGCGGTGAGCTTCATCGATACCTCCAGCAACACGTCCTCTGGCAGCGCTCCGAGCAGCAACGCACTCGCCGTCTTGTCCTTCCGCGCGTTCACCGCCGCATCGCCCAGCGCCACCGCCTCCCACACGGTGTGTACGTCGAGGATGGCCTGCGCCTTGATCGCCCAGACGGTGTAGTTGTCCACCATGAGCATCGGCTTCTCCATCGACGCCGATCCGCCCGCGCCACTGCCGTGAAGAACCAACGCCATAGCCGTCGGCAAGTTGTTGAACCTGAATGTCTGATGCCAATTGGTTCTACAATGTGTTAGAGTTGATGGTGATGCTGAGGAGGAGGAGTAGTGATTATGAGTACTATGATGATGATGAGGAGGAGGAGCAAGAGAAGTTATTATTATAACTAGTGACCAAGTTGTTATATGATGTCTCATGGATGAAAATGATGATGATGATGAGTTGTTACATGATAATTATGTACTATGACGATAAGTTGTTAATGATATGATGATGATGATGATGATGATGATGATGATCATGAGTTATTATGTCATTGGGTGAAAGAACCATTGATTACTTTCAAGTGGATGGATCCAAAGTGACCATTGCACTTGAAACTAATCCACGGTTCATTCACCCAATGTTGTAATAACTCATTATGATGTAAAAACAATATCTAATTTGCTACTGTATGAAGACTTTTATAATGGCATATGAATACGACATAAAATAAAAAAGAAATGCGTAATAATAGTAGTAGCGCGGGTAGAGAAGCGCGCTGCTATTAACTACCAGTAGCACATTCTACCAGAAGCGATACTGCTAAGCAAGGTATAGCAGTAGCCCGGGCAAACACACGCTACTGCTACATTTTAGCTATAGCGCCGTATCAGTAGCGCGCTGCCCCGCGCTACTGCTATACCTAAAACCGGCGCTACTGCTAGGCTTTTCCCTAG
>NW_021299079.1:0-1111 GCF_002162155.2 Triticum dicoccoides
ACCTCGCCGCCATCGCCGCGAGCCTCCCGCCGTACACGTCGAGCTCCTCGTCGTCCGCCATCTTCAGGCGGTCGAACTTGCCGCGCAGCGTCGCCAGCATCTCCGCGCAGACCCGATCGGCGCCGATGAAACTCACCTTCAGGGAGTCCCATACCTCCCTAGCGGTGAGCTTCATCGATACCTCCAGCAACACGTCCTCTGGCAGCGCTCCGAGCAGCAACGCACTCGCCGTCTTGTCCTTCCGCGCGTTCACCGCCGCATCGCCCAGCGCCACCGCCTCCCACACGGTGTGTACGTCGAGGATGGCCTGCGCCTTGATCGCCCAGACGGTGTAGTTGTCCACCATGAGCATCGGCTTCTCCATCGACGCCGATCCGCCCGCGCCACTGCCGTGAAGAACCAACGCCATAGCCGTCGGCAAGTTGTTGAACCTGAATGTCTGATGCCAATTGGTTCTACAATGTGTTAGAGTTGATGGTGATGCTGAGGAGGAGGGGTAGTGATTATGAGTACTATGATGATGATGAGGAGGAGGAGCAAGAGAAGTTATTATTATAACTAGTGACCAAGTTGTTATATGATGTCTCATGGATGAAAATGATGATGATGATGAGTTGTTACATGATAATTATGTACTATGACGATAAGTTGTTAATGATATGATGATGATGATGATGATGATGATGATCATCATGAGTTATTATGTCATTGGGTGAAAGAACCATTGATTACTTTCAAGTGGATGGATCCAAAGTGACCATTGCACTTGAAACTAATCCACGGTTCATTCACCCAATGTTGTAATAACTCATTATGATGTAAAAACAATATCTAATTTGCTACTGTATGAAGACTTTTATAATGGCATATGAATACGACATAAAATAAAAAAGAAATGCGTAATAATAGTAGTAGCGCGGGTAGAGAAGCGCGCTGCTATTAACTACCAGTAGCACATTCTACCAGAAGCGATACTGCTAAGCAAGGTATAGCAGTAGCCCGGGCAAACACACGCTACTGCTACATTTTAGCTATAGCGCCGTATCAGTAGCGCGCTGCCCCGCGCTACTGCTATACCTAAAACCGGCGCTACTGCTAGGCTTTTCCCTAG
>NW_021299080.1:0-625 GCF_002162155.2 Triticum dicoccoides
GTCCCGGTTGGTGCCACCAACCGGGACCAAAGGCCTTGTGCTCGAACTGGCGCGGTGCGGTGGGATGTTTAGTCCCACCTCGCTAGCCGAGAGGCCTCGGCAGTGGTTTATAAGCGCTGCTGCGCTGACCACTTCGAGCTCCTCTCGAATGCAGGCTTACGGGCCTAAAGTCACTTGTCTGCCTGTGGGCCTACTGGGCTTCCTGCGGGCCTGAATCCTGGCCCATGGTAGGCTTTCTAGTCGTATTCAGGCCGTGGGGGCCCAGTAGGTGGCACTTTTTTTGTTTTTTTGTTTTCTTTGTTGCTTTATTTATTTTATTTTGTTTCTACTTACAACAAAATACTTATTGTTGCTATTTTTATTTTTTTTCCAATTTTTTTTGTTTTGTTTTCTGCATTATTTATTTTCTTTGGTTTTTTCCTTTATTTTTTAATTCTTTCTGCTTTTAGTTTTAGAAAAATTATAAACTTTCTCTTAGTGCCATTAGTTTTCAAATTTGAAAACACTTTTTTTGTTTTCTTTGTTGCTTTATTTATTTTATTTTGTTTCTACTTACAAAAAAATACTTATTGTTGCTATATTTATTTTTTTCCAGTTTTTTTGTTTTGTTTTCTGCATTATTTAT
>NW_021299081.1:0-1340 GCF_002162155.2 Triticum dicoccoides
CGTCGCCACCGTTCGCCGTAGCAGTCGTCTCCGACCACCCCTCGCTCCCCCGACTAGCTCAGAAGCTCCGCCACAACTCCCTCTTCCTCCCCACCGCTCCACAGCTCCCCGGAAGCCCTGCATCGCCGCCACGTCGCCGTTCCCCTCTTCGGACTCCGACCACCGTCGCCGTCAAATTCGTCGTCTCCGGCGCGTCCCCGAGCCCGCTTCGACGCCCACTGCAACCGCGGTGAGCCCCCGGAGCGTTTCCCCCTTCTTCCCTGGTCTCTCCCGACCTCTAGGCCCTAGCTCCACCTCGACCGAGAGCTCCACGCCGCCGGCGATGTCGCCGTCGTGGCCACGGTCGCCGTAGCGCCCAACCGAGCACACCATCGTGCTCCACACATCACCAGGAGCACGTAGAACGCACCAACGCCTCCCCAAACCCCCTGCAACACTGATCCCGACCGCACCCGAACTCCGGCCGCCGCAGCTGAGCTCGCCGCCGTCAACTCCGGCCACCCCGAGCCCAACCACCACCACCAATAGACGCGGCTCAACCTCAGCAACACGTAGATGCCTTCCGCCGTCCATTTGGTCGCCGGAATGGCAAAAAGCACTCTCGCCGCCGTCTCGGATCTCGCCGGCATCATGTCGCCGGTGGGGTTTGACTTGACCGACCTGGGGTTTGACCCCCCAGGGTCACTGACGCGTGGGCCCTGTCGGCCAGATGGTTAGGTTAGCGCTAACTACTGTAGTCAACCCCCCTGACACTGACAGTGGGCCCCAGCGCCACTAATTAGTAATTAGAATTAATTTAAATCTGTTTAACCCCCCCTGTCACTGACGTGTGGCCCCCACACGTCAGGTTTGACCCGAGCCAGCCCTGTTGACCTGCTGATGTCACTGTGACATCAGGCTGACGCAGTAATTGAATTTCTGGATTTAAATTAAATCAGGAAATTCCAGAATATTAATTAAACTTCAAAAATTCATAACTTTTATTCTGTAACTCCAAATTGGACAAATTATATATGAAAAATGATCAGAAAAATCCAATCTATCCATCTGTACCATTTCCATGCATGATCAAACAAGTTAAGTTGATGTTTTAATCAGAACAAGAAAAGGCACTTTAAAAGGCCATATTTGAATTTGAAATTTGAATCCTTGATTCAAATTTGTTCAAACCCTTCTGGTTTTAGTTGCATTAGCCCAACACACTCATATTGCCATGTTTCATGCATGCATCATATTGTTGCATATTGTTTGGTGATGTCTGTGTATCGATGTCCTTTGCGACAGGATCTGTCCCCGAGGAGTACCGTGATTACCCTAACGAAGAACCGTATCCGTGCAAC
>NW_021299082.1:0-984 GCF_002162155.2 Triticum dicoccoides
ATTGGATACCGACGATCGAATCTCGGGCAAGTAACATACCGATGACAAAGGGAACAACGTATGTTGTTATGCGGTCTGACCGATAAAGATCTTCGTAGAATATGTAGGAGCCAATATGGGCATCCAGGTCCCGCTATTGGTTATTGACCGGAGACGTGTCTCGGTCATGTCTACATTGTTCTCGAACCCGTAGGGTCCGCACGCTTAAGGTTACGATGACAGTTATATTATGAGTTTACATGTTTTGATGTACCGAAGGAGTTCGGAGTCCCGGATGAGATTGGGGACATGACGAGGAGTCTTGAAATGGTCGAGACGTAAAGATTCATATATTGGATGATATGGTTAGGCCAAGGGGTCAAGCCCATGAGGCTTTAGATCGGTGCAAAAGGAGTTTTGCGGAGTTCAGGGGGCCAAACGCCGGAGACCCTGGCGTCTGGCCCTGGGCCAGATGCCGAGGCCCATGGCGTCTGGGCCAAACGCCAAGGATTGTGGCGTTTGGTCCTGGAGTCCGAGTGGAACTCTTGCCTTTCGGGAAAAACCGACTTTGAGGAGGCTTTTGCTCCAAGTTTCGACCCCGGGGCTCAACATATAAATAGAGGGGCAGGGCTAGCACCAAAGACACAACAATTGATCCCTTGGATCTCTTAGCCGTGTGCGGTGCCCCCCTCCACCATAGTCCACCTCGATAATATCGTAGCGGTGCTTAGGCGAAGCCCTGCGATGGTAGAACATCAAGATCGTCACCACGCCGTCGTGCTGACGGAACTCTCCCTCGACACTCGGCTGGATCGGAGTTCGAGGGACGTCATCGAGCTGAACGTGTGCTAGAACTCGGAGGTGCCGTAGTTTCGGTGCTTGATCGGTCGGGCCGTGAAGACGTACGACTACATCAACCGCGTTGTGCTAACGCTTCCGCTTACGGTCTACAAGGGTATGTAGACAACACTCTCCCCTCTCGTTGCTATGCATCACATGATCTTG
>NW_021299083.1:0-1288 GCF_002162155.2 Triticum dicoccoides
GATCAGATTCAACCAAAGTAATTAACTCTGGGTCGACAGAGAATTCATAATCTTTATCATCAATGAAGATAGGCGAAGTAGCAAACTTAGGATCACATTTCATTCTAGCATTCAGAGATTTTCCTTTATACTTGTGTAATAATTTCTCTAGATCATCTCTATCCTTAGAAGCAAGAATATCTCTAGTTTCCTCTTCACTCATAACATAGCCTTCCGGTACCTTAGTCAATTCATAACTAGAAGGGCTAGCTCTAGCAAGTGTTTCAGGAGTTTCAGTTTCAAGTTCATCATCAGATTTAACAACATCATGTTGTATTACTCTAGCAATTTGTTCATCAAGAAATTCACCAAGTGGCACATCATCATTATCGAGCATGGTACTAGCATCAACATAAGCATCATTCATACTAGAAGTAGCATCATCAATAACTTGCGACATATCAGAATTAATAGCATGTGGTGGTGGTTTTGCAAGTTACTCATAACAGAAGGTGAAGCCAAAGCAGAACCGGAGAAGACGCATATTGCGGCCACAAATCCTACACATATATAGAGTTCAATGAAGACCAAGTGGTTGTGATAGTTTGAGAAGTGACATATTTAAGGTGGTAAACACCCTATTTGCGGAGCGAGTTGGGACTAAATTTAGGTGCAAGGAGCGAAGGCGACGAGGTGGGACTAAACTTAGCAGTAGTGAGCTTTGTCAAAATGGGCTACTGTTAAGATCAATAGTAGTAGCACAGTTTAGAATAAGGCGCTACAGCTATAACTAGCTTGGCGGCGAGGTCGTGGCAATTATAGCAGTAGCGCGGTTTACTTCAGACGCGCTATTGCTATGTTGATTTAAGCAGCGCGTTTTATTGACACGCGCTACTGCTAAATAGCAGTAGCGCCTTACTTCAAAACGTGTTGCTGGTAAGATTCTATGTATAAGGTTTTCTCTAGTAGTGTTTAGGTGGCTTTCGTCCGTGGGGGCTGGGTGCCAATGAGCAGCTCGTCCTTGCTACCCCACCATACTTTCAGCAAGCTGATGCGGTAGGGGGTCTCGCCGACTGGATCCCGTAGCCTTGATCCATTCCTTCGGTTGGGGAACAAGTCCTCATCAGCACTGATATAAAAGGCAGGGGAATTTGGTGCATGCTCGTCAGCAGCGACGAAGGGAACCGGAAGGAGGCCGGCGGTAGAGGGAATCCTTGTCTTCTCATGCGCGACAGCAATGTCAACGACGCGTGAGTCAGAGCTGCATATAAGACGTTTTTTTCAGTTACGGTGAGGCTACGGTGGACTG
>NW_021299084.1:0-1429 GCF_002162155.2 Triticum dicoccoides
TGTTAATTGCCACCCGGCATCTGTCCTTTTCGATACAGGAGCCTCTCATTCCTTTATATCTGAAAATTATGCTCGTTTGCATAACGTTGCATTCTGTGACATGCCATCCACTATGGAAATCTCTACCCCTGGGTCTAGATGGCAGACCTCTAGGGTAAGTTATGGAAATGAGATCCAAGTCGACAGACTTGTTTTCCTTGCGTCTTTGATAGCCCTTAAATCTTCAGATATTAATATCATTCTGGGTATGGACTGGATGTCAGCTCATCATGCCCAAATTGATTGCTTCTCTAGGACTGTTCAACTCACCCATCCTTCGGGGAAGATAGTCAATGTCTTGACCCGAATAGCCAAGCGAAAATTATATTCTCTTAACGCCAGCCCTTTGCCAGACCTTGAGGACGTTCCGGTAGTCCGTGACTTCCCGGATGTCTTTCCAGAAGAATTGCCAGGTGTTCCACCTGACAGGGATGTTGAGTTTGTAATAGACCTCATTCCAGGAACCGTTCCGATTGCTAGAAGACCTTATAAGATGGCACCACTAGAACTAGCCGAGCTTAAGAAGCAACTCGATGAATCCTTGAAAAGGGGTTTCATCCGACCTAGCTCATCTCCGTGGGCTTGCCCCGTCCTATTCGTCAAGAAGAAGGATGGTACGGACCGGATGGTTGTAGATTACCGACCTGTCAACTTGGTCACAATCAAGAACAAATACCCGCTTCCCAGGATCAACGACCTGTATGATCAGCTCGCTGGATCCTCAGTCTTCTCCAAGATGGATTTGAGGTTGGGCTACCATCAAATCAAAATCAGAAACGGGGACATTCCTAAAACGGCCTTTGTTACTCGTTATGGCCAATACGAGTACACCGTCATGTCCTTCGGTTTAACCAACGCTCCAGCCACCTTTTCTCAGTTAATGAACTCAATCTTCATGGAGTATTTGGATAAATTCATCGTAGTTTATCTCGATGATATACTCATCTACTCCAAGAACAAGGAAGAACATGCCGAACATCTAAGGCTAGTGTTGAAGAAACTTCGAGAGCATCGCCTTTATGCCAAATTTTCTAAATGTGAATTCTGGTTGTCAGAAGTGACCTATCTGGGTCATGTAATATCTGGTAAAGGTATTGCTGTTAACCCTGAGCGAGTTCAAGCCGTCCTTAACTGGACTCCACCTGAATCGGTCAAGCAAGTTCGGAGTTTTCTGGGCTTAGCGAGCTATTGTCGTCGCTTTGTCGAGAACTTCTCCAAGGTTGCCAAACCTCTAACCGAACTCCTCAAGAAAGATAAGAAGTTCGAATGGACTCCACAATGTGAGCACAGCTTTCAGGAACTGAAAAGACGCCTGACTTCTGCTCCCGTGCTGGTACCGCCAGACTTCTCCAAGGACTTTGTTATCTACTGCGACGCCTCGCGACAAGGA
>NW_021299085.1:0-1054 GCF_002162155.2 Triticum dicoccoides
GATAAACCACGACGAATTTATCCAAATACTCCATGAAGATTGAGTTCATTAACCGAGAAAAGGTGGCTGGAGCGTTGGTTAATCCGAAGGACATAACGGTGTACTCGTATTGGCCATAGCGAGTAACAAAGGCCGTTTTAGGAATGTCCCCGTTTCTGATTTTGATTTGATGGTAGCCCAACCTCAAATCCATCTTGGAGAAGACTGAGGATCCAGCGAGCTGATCATACAGGTCGTTGATCCTGGGAAGTGGATATTTGTTCTTGATTGTGACCAAATTGACAGGTCGGTAATCTACAACCATCCGGTCCGTACCATCCTTTTTCTTAATGAATAGGACGGGGCAAGCCCACGGAGATGAACTAGGGCGGATGAAACCCTTTTTCAAGGATTCATCGAGTTGTTTCTTAAGCTCGGCTAGTTCTAGGGGTGCCATCTTATAGGGTCTTCTAGCAAACGGAACGGTTCCTGGAATGAGATCTATTACGAACTCAACATCCCTGTCAGGTGGAACACCTGGCAATTCCTCTGGAAAGACATCCGGGAAGTCACGGACTACCGGAACGTCCTCAATGTCTGGCAAAGGGCTGGCGTTAAGAGAATATAATTGTCGCTTGGCTATTCGGGTCAAGACATTGACTATCTTCCCCGAAGGATGGGTGAGTTGAACAGTCCTAGAGAAGCAATCAATTTTGGCTTGATGAGCTGACATCCAGTCCATACCCAAAATGATATTAATATCCGAAGATTTAAGGGCTATCAAGGATGCAAGGAAAACAAGTCTGTCGACTTGGATCTCATTTCCATAACTTACCCTAGAGGTCTGCCATCTAGACCCAGGGGTAGAGATTTCCATAGTGGATGGCAAGTCACAGAATGCAACGTTATGCAAACGGGCATAACTTTCAGATATAAAAGAATGAGAGGCTCCTGTATCGAAAAGAACGGATGCCGGGTGGCAATTAACAAGAAGCGTACCGAGAACGACGTTGGGGTCCTCTTGAGCTTCTTCGGCAGAGATACAGTTGACATGGCCACGTGAAGCGGTGACCGG